>NW_021630033.1:0-26217 GCF_900700375.1 Denticeps clupeoides | reverse complement strand
TTGAAAAGTTTTTCAAATAGTTAAAGCTTACAGCACCTGGTATTCCCATGTAGTCTCCCATCCAAGTACTAACCAGGCCCAAGCCTTCTTAGCTTCTGAGATCAGACAAGATTGGGCATTCTTCAGCTGGTTTGTCCGTACACAAGCTCTGCTTGAAAATCTTGAACTTTAAACCAAAGGGGCTTGAACACATATCAAAGAGTGAAAACTCCCGCTTTACTGTCAAATTATGATGGAGAAAAGGCAAAAAGTTGGAGTGGTAAGCTTTTATTTGCAAAACAACAAATAAAGTGCACACCTTCTAGAGGCAATGCAATACTGGGTCGATGAATGGAGCGGATGGAGCAGGCCCTATTGCCGACTCCCTGTTATAAAAATCCGCTTAATATGACATATCAGATATTAAATTGACATCAGGGTGCGTAGCACCTGAAGGCCGAGGGCTGGAAAACCCCACCTAATCGATTCAGCTCCACCCCACTCCATAGCCAAGCCTGTGAATGATCGTTGTAGAGCACACAAAGACAAAGAAACCTGAAGAGAAGTTTAAAAAAAAAAAAAAAAAAAAAAAGAAAAAAGGCGGGAAAACATACTAAATAAAGAAAGTACCCCTTAACTTATTTTAAAAAAGTTAACAAAGTGATGTAAATACTTTCATTTTAAAAGTTTTACAATAGTTAAAGCTTACAGCACCTGGCATTCCCATGTAGTCTCCCATCCAAGTACTAACCAGGCCCAAGCCTTCTTAGCTTCTGAGATCAGACAAGATTGGGCAATCTTCAGCTGGCATGTCCGTAAGCAAACTCTGCTTGAAAATCTTGGACTTTCAACAAAAGGACTTTGAAAACATTATAAAGTGCGAAAACTCCCGCTTTACTATCAAATAATGATTGAGAAAAGGCAAAAAAAGCTAATAAAGCCATGTAAATACTTTCATTTTAAAAGTTTTTCAATAGTTAAAGCTTACAGCACCTGGTATTCCCATGTAGTCTCCCATCCAAGTACTAACCAGGCCCAAGCCTT
Source organism: Denticeps clupeoides (assembly GCF_900700375.1). NCBI lineage: Eukaryota > Metazoa > Chordata > Actinopteri > Clupeiformes > Denticipitidae > Denticeps > Denticeps clupeoides. The sequence continues at coordinate 25,194 of NW_021630033.1, read as the reverse complement.
CTTAGCTTCTGAGATCAGACAAGATTGGGCATTCTTCAGCTGGTTTGTCCGTACACAAACTCTGCTTGAAAATCTTGAACTTTAAACCAAAAGGGCTTTGAAAACATTATAAAGTGCGAAAACTCCCGCTTTACTATCAAATTATGATGGAGAAAAGGCAAAAAAAGCTAACAAAGCCATGTAAATACTTTCATTTGAAAAGTTTTTCAATAGTTAAAGCTTACAGCACCTGGTATTCCCAGGTAGTCTCCCATCCAAGTACTAACCAGGCCCAAGCCTTCTTAGCTTCTGAGATCAGACAAGATTGGGCATTCTTCAGCTGGTTTGTCCGTACACAAACTCTGCTTGAAAATCTTGAACTTTAAACCAAAGGCGCTTGAACACATATCAAAGAGTGAAAACTCCCGCTTTACTGTCAAATTATGATGGAGAAAAGGCAAAAAGTTGGAGTGGTAAGCTTTTATTTGCAAAACAACAAATAAAGTGCACACCTTCTAGAGGCAATGCAATACTGGGTCGATGAATGGAGCGGATGGAGCAGGCCCTATTGCCGACTCCCTGTTATAAAAATCCGCTTAATATGACATATCAGATATTAAATTGACATCAGGGTGCGTAGCACCTGAAGGCCGAGGGCTGGAAAACCCCACCTAATCGATTCAGCTCCACCCCACTCCATAGCCAAGCCTGTGAATGATCGTTGTAGAGCACACACAGACAAAGAAACCTGAAGAGAAGTTTAAAAAAAAAAAAAAAAAAGAAAAAAGGCGGGAAAACATACTAAATAAAGAAAGTACCCCTTAACTTATTTTAAAAAAGTTAACAAAGTGATGTAAATACTTTCATTTTAAAAGTTTTACAATAGTTAAAGCTTACAGCACCTGGCATTCCCATGTAGTCTCCCATCCAAGTACTAACCAGGCCCAAGCCTTCTTAGCTTCTGAGATCAGACAAGATTGGGCAATCTTCAGCTGGCATGTCCGTAAGCAAACTCTGCTTGAAAATCTTGGACTTTCAACAAAAGGACTTTGAAAACATTATAAAGTGCGAAAACTCCCGCTTTACTATCAAATAATGATTGAGAAAAGGCAAAAAAAGCTAATAAAGCCATGTAAATACTTTCATTTTAAAAGTTTTTCAATAGTTAAAGCTTACAGCACCTGGTATTCCCATGTAGTCTCCCATCCAAGTACTAACCAGGCCCAAGCCTTCTTAGCTTCTGAGATCAGACAAGATTGGGCATTCTTCAGCTGGTTTGTCCGTACACAAACTCTGCTTGAAAATCTTGAACTTTAAACCAAAAGGGCTTTGAAAACATTATAAAGTGCGAAAACTCCCGCTTTACTGTCAAATTATGATGGAGAAAAGGCAAAAAAAGCTAACAAAGCCATGTAAATACTTTCATTTGAAAAGTTTTTCAATAGTTAAAGCTTACAGCACCTGGTATTCCCAGGTAGTCTCCCATCCAAGTACTAACCAGGCCCAAGCCTTCTTAGCTTCTGAGATCAGACAAGATTGGGCATTCTTCAGCTGGTTTGTCCGTACACAAACTCTGCTTGAAAATCTTGAACTTTAAACCAAAGGCGCTTGAACACATATCAAAGAGTGAAAACTCCCGCTTTACTGTCAAATTATGATGGAGAAAAGGCAAAAAGTTGGAGTGGTAAGCTTTTATTTGCAAAACAACAAATAAAGTGCACACCTTCTAGAGGCAATGCAATACTGGGTCGATGAATGGAGCGGATGGAGCAGGCCCTATTGCCGACTCCCTGTTATAAAAATCCGCTTAATATGACATATCAGATATTAAATTGACATCAGGGTGCGTAGCACCTGAAGGCCGAGGGCTGGAAAACCCCACCTAATCGATTCAGCTCCACCCCACTCCATAGCCAAGCCTGTGAATGATCGTTGTAGAGCACACACAGACAAAGAAACCTGAAGAGAAGTTTAAAAAAAAAAAAAAAAAAAAAAGAAAAAAGGCGGGAAAACATACTAAATAAAGAAAGTACCCCTTAACTTATTTTAAAAAAGTTAACAAAGTGATGTAAATACTTTCATTTTAAAAGTTTTACAATAGTTAAAGCTTACAGCACCTGGCATTCCCATGTAGTCTCCCATCCAAGTACTAACCAGGCCCAAGCCTTCTTAGCTTCTGAGATCAGACAAGATTGGGCAATCTTCAGCTGGCATGTCCGTAAGCAAACTCTGCTTGAAAATCTTGGACTTTCAACAAAAGAACTTTGAAAACATTATAAAGTGCGAAAACTCCCGCTTTACTATCAAATAATGATTGAGAAAAGGCAAAAAAAGCTAATAAAGCCATGTAAATACTTTCATTTTAAAAGTTTTTCAATAGTTAAAGCTTACAGCACCTGGTATTCCCATGTAGTCTCCCATCCAAGTACTAACCAGGCCCAAGCCTTCTTAGCTTCTGAGATCAGACAAGATTGGGCATTCTTCAGCTGGTTTGTCCGTACACAAACTCTGCTTGAAAATCTTGAACTTTAAACCAAAAGGGCTTTGAAAACATTATAAAGTGCGAAAACTCCCGCTTTACTATCAAATTATGATGGAGAAAAGGCAAAAAAAGCTAACAAAGCCATGTAAATACTTTCATTTGAAAAGTTTTTCAATAGTTAAAGCTTACAGCACCTGGTATTCCCAGGTAGTCTCCCATCCAAGTACTAACCAGGCCCAAGCCTTCTTAGCTTCTGAGATCAGACAAGATTGGGCATTCTTCAGCTGGTTTGTCCGTACACAAACTCTGCTTGAAAATCTTGAACTTTAAACCAAAGGCGCTTGAACACATATCAAAGAGTGAAAACTCCTGCTTTACTGTCAAATTATGATGGAGAAAAGGCAAAAAGTTGGAGTGGTAAGCTTTTATTTGCAAAACAACAAATAAAGTGCACACCTTCTAGAGGCAATGCAATACTGGGTCGATGAATGGAGCGGATGGAGCAGGCCCTATTGCCGACTCCCTGTTATAAAAATCCGCTTAATATGACATATCAGATATTAAATTGACATCAGGGTGCGTAGCACCTGAAGGCCGAGGGCTGGAAAACCCCACCTAATCGATTCAGCTCCACCCCACTCCATAGCCAAGCCTGTAAATGATCGTTGTAGAGCACACACAGACAAAGAAACCTGAAGAGAAGTTTAAAAAAAAAAAAAAAAAAAGAAAAAAGGCGGGAAAACATACTAAAGAAAGAAAGTACCCCTTAACTTATTTTAAAAAAGTTAACAAAGTGATGTAAATACTTTCATTTTAAAAGTTTTACAATAGTTAAAGCTTACAGCACCTGGCATTCCCATGTAGTCTCCCATCCAAGTACTAACCAGGCCCAAGCCTTCTTAGCTTCTGAGATCAGACAAGATTGGGCAATCTTCAGCTGGCATGTCCGTAAGCAAACTCTGCTTGAAAATCTTGGACTTTCAACAAAAGGACTTTGAAAACATTATAAAGTGCGAAAACTCCCGCTTTACTATCAAATAATGATGGAGAAAAGGCAAAAAAAGCTAATAAAGCCATGTAAATACTTTCATTTTAAAAGTTTTTCAATAGTTAAAGCTTACAGCACCTGGTATTCCCATGTAGTCTCCCATCCAAGTACTAACCAGGCCCAAGCCTTCTTAGCTTCTGAGATCAGACAAGATTGGGCATTCTTCAGCTGGTTTGTCCGTACACAAACTCTGCTTGAAAATCTTGAACTTTAAACCAAAAGGGCTTTGAAAACATTATAAAGTGCGAAAACTCCCGCTTTACTATCAAATTATGATGGAGAAAAGGCAAAAAAAGCTAACAAAGCCATGTAAATACTTTCATTTGAAAAGTTTTTCAATAGTTAAAGCTTACAGCACCTGGTATTCCCATGTAGTCTCCCATCCAAGTACTAACCAGGCCCAAGCCTTCTTAGCTTCTGAGATCAGACAAGATTGGGCATTCTTCAGCTGGTTTGTCCGTACACAAACTCTGCTTGAAAATCTTGAACTTTAAACCAAAAGGGCTTTGAAAACATTATAAAGTGCGAAAACTCCCGCTTTACTATCAAATTATGATGGAGAAAAGGCAAAAAAAGCTAACAAAGCCATGTAAATACTTTCATTTGAAAAGTTTTTCAATAGTTAAAGCTTACAGCACCTGGTATTCCCAGGTAGTCTCCCATCCAAGTACTAACCAGGCCCAAGCCTTCTTAGCTTCTGAGATCAGACAAGATTGGGCATTCTTCAGCTGGTTTGTCCGTACACAAGCTCTGCTTGAAAATCTTGAACTTTAAACCAAAGGGGCTTGAACACATATCAAAGAGTGAAAACTCCCGCTTTACTGTCAAATTATGATGGAGAAAAGGCAAAAAGTTGGAGTGGTAAGCTTTTATTTGCAAAACAACAAATAAAGTGCACACCTTCTAGAGGCAATGCAATACTGGGTCGATGAATGGAGCGGATGGAGCAGGCCCTATTGCCGACTCCCTGTTCTAAAAATCCGCTTAATATGACATATCAGATATTAAATTGACATCAGGGTGCGTAGCACCTGAAGGCCGAGGGCTGGAAAACCCCACCTAATCGATTCAGCTCCACCCCACTCCATAGCCAAGCCTGTGAATGATCGTTGTAGAGCACACACAGACAAAGAAACCTGAAGAGAAGTTTAAAAAAAAAAAAAAAAAAAAAAAAAAAGGCGGGAAAACATACTAAATAAAGAAAGTACCCCTTAACTTATTTTAAAAAAGTTAACAAAGTGATGTAAATACTTTCATTTTAAAAGTTTTACAATAGTTAAAGCTTACAGCACCTGGCATTCCCATGTAGTCTCCCATCCAAGTACTAACCAGGCCCAAGCCTTCTTAGCTTCTGAGATCAGACAAGATTGGGCAATCTTCAGCTGGCATGTCCGTAAGCAAACTCTGCTTGAAAATCTTGGACTTTCAACAAAAGGACTTTGAAAACATTATAAAGTGCGAAAACTCCCGCTTTACTATCAAATAATGATTGAGAAAAGGCAAAAAAAGCTAATAAAGCCATGTAAATACTTTCATTTTAAAAGTTTTTCAATAGTTAAAGCTTACAGCACCTGGTATTCCCATGTAGTCTCCCATCCAAGTACTAACCAGGCCCAAGCCTTCTTAGCTTCTGAGATCAGACAAGATTGGGCATTCTTCAGCTGGTTTGTCCGTACACAAACTCTGCTTGAAAATCTTGAACTTTAAACCAAAAGGGCTTTGAAAACATTATAAAGTGCGAAAACTCCCGCTTTACTATCAAATTATGATGGAGAAAAGGCAAAAAAAGCTAACAAAGCCATGTAAATACTTTCATTTGAAAAGTTTTTCAATAGTTAAAGCTTACAGCACCTGGTATTCCCATGTAGTCTCCCATCCAAGTACTAACCAGGCCCAAGCCTTCTTAGCTTCTGAGATCAGACAAGATTGGGCATTCTTCAGCTGGTTTGTCCGTACACAAGCTCTGCTTGAAAATCTTGAACTTTAAACCAAAGGCGCTTGAACACATATCAAAGAGTGAAAACTCCCGCTTTACTGTCAAATTATGATGGAGAAAAGGCAAAAAGTTGGAGTGGTAAGCTTTTATTTGCAAAACAACAAATAAAGTGCACACCTTCTAGAGGCAATGCAATACTGGGTCGATGAATGGAGCGGATGGAGCAGGCCCTATTGCCGACTCCCTGTTATAAAAATCCGCTTAATATGACATATCAGATATTAAATTGACATCAGGGTGCGTAGCACCTGAAGGCCGAGGGCTGGAAAACCCCACCTAATCGATTCAGCTCCACCCCACTCCATAGCCAAGCCTGTGAATGATCGTTGTAGAGCACACACAGACAAAGAAACCTGAAGAGAAGTTTAAAAAAAAAAAAAAAAAGAAAAAAGGCGGGAAAACATACTAAATAAAGAAAGTACCCCTTAACTTATTTTAAAAAAGTTAACAAAGTGATGTAAATACTTTCATTTTAAAAGTTTTACAATAGTTAAAGCTTACAGCACCTGGCATTCCCATGTAGTCTCCCATCCAAGTACTAACCAGGCCCAAGCCTTCTTAGCTTCTGAGATCAGACAAGATTGGGCAATCTTCAGCTGGCATGTCCGTAAGCAAACTCTGCTTGAAAATCTTGGACTTTAAACAAAAGGACTTTGAAAACATTATAAAGTGCGAAAACTCCCGCTTTACTATCAAATTAATGATGGAGAAAAGGCAAAAAAAGCTAATAAAGCCATGTAAATACTTTCATTTTAAAAGTTTTTCAATAGTTAAAGCTTACAGCACCTGGTATTCCCATGTAGTCTCCCATCCAAGTACTAACCAGGCCCAAGCCTTCTTAGCTTCTGAGATCAGACAAGATTGGGCATTCTTCAGCTGGTTTGTCCGTACACAAACTCTGCTTGAAAATCTTGAACTTTAAACCAAAAGGGCTTTGAAAACATTATAAAGTGCGAAAACTCCCGCTTTACTATCAAATTATGATGGAGAAAAGGCAAAAAAAGCTAACAAAGCCATGTAAATACTTTCATTTTAAAAGTTTTTCAATAGTTAAAGCTTACAGCACCTGGTATTCCCATGTAGTCTCCCATCCAAGTACTAACCAGGCCCAAGCCTTCTTAGCTTCTGAGATCAGACAAGATTGGGCATTCTTCAGCTGGTTTGTCCGTACACAAACTCTGCTTGAAAATCTTGAACTTTAAACCAAAGGCGCTTGAACACATATCAAAGAGTGAAAACTCCCGCTTTACTGTCAAATTATGATGGAGAAAAGGCAAAAAGTTGGAGTGGTAAGCTTTTATTTGCAAAACAACAAATAAAGTGCACACCTTCTAGAGGCAATGCAATACTGGGTCGATGAATGGAGCGGATGGAGCAGGCCCTATTGCCGACTCCCTGTTATAAAAATCCGCTTAATATGACATATCAGATATTAAATTGACATCAGGGTGCGTAGCACCTGAAGGCCGAGGGCTGGAAAACCCCACCTAATCGATTCAGCTCCACCCCACTCCATAGCCAAGCCTGTGAATGATCGTTGTAGAGCACACACAGACAAAGAAACCTGAAGAGAAGTTTAAAAAAAAAAAAAAAAAAAGAAAAAAGGCGGGAAAACATACTAAATAAAGAAAGTACCCCTTAACTTATTTTAAAAAAGTTAACAAAGTGATGTAAATACTTTCATTTTAAAAGTTTTACAATAGTTAAAGCTTACAGCACCTGGCATTCCCATGTAGTCTCCCATCCAAGTACTAACCAGGCCCAAGCCTTCTTAGCTTCTGAGATCAGACAAGATTGGGCAATCTTCAGCTGGCATGTCCGTAAGCAAACTCTGCTTGAAAATCTTGGACTTTCAACAAAAGGACTTTGAAAACATTATAAAGTGCGAAAACTCCCGCTTTACTATCAAATAATGATTGAGAAAAGGCAAAAAAAGCTAATAAAGCCATGTAAATACTTTCATTTTAAAAGTTTTTCAATAGTTAAAGCTTACAGCACCTGGTATTCCCATGTAGTCTCCCATCCAAGTACTAACCAGGCCCAAGCCTTCTTAGCTTCTGAGATCAGACAAGATTGGGCATTCTTCAGCTGGTTTGTCCGTACACAAACTCTGCTTGAAAATCTTGAACTTTAAACCAAAAGGGCTTTGAAAACATTATAAAGTGCGAAAACTCCCGCTTTACTATCAAATTATGATGGAGAAAAGGCAAAAAAAGCTAACAAAGCCATGTAAATACTTTCATTTGAAAAGTTTTTCAATAGTTAAAGCTTACAGCACCTGGTATTCCCAGGTAGTCTCCCATCCAAGTACTAACCAGGCCCAAGCCTTCTTAGCTTCTGAGATCAGACAAGATTGGGCATTCTTCAGCTGGTTTGTCCGTACACAAACTCTGCTTGAAAATCTTGAACTTTAAACCAAAGGCGCTTGAACACATATCAAAGAGTGAAAACTCCCGCTTTACTGTCAAATTATGATGGAGAAAAGGCAAAAAGTTGGAGTGGTAAGCTTTTATTTGCAAAACAACAAATAAAGTGCACACCTTCTAGAGGCAATGCAATACTGGGTCGATGAATGGAGCGGATGGAGCAGGCCCTATTGCCGACTCCCTGTTATAAAAATCCGCTTAATATGACATATCAGATATTAAATTGACATCAGGGTGCGTAGCACCTGAAGGCCGAGGGCTGGAAAACCCCACCTAATCGATTCAGCTCCACCCCACTCCATAGCCAAGCCTGTGAATGATCGTTGTAGAGCACACACAGACAAAGAAACCTGAAGAGAAGTTTAAAAAAAAAAAAAAGAAAAAAGGCGGGAAAACATACTAAATATAGAAAGTACCCCTTAACTTATTTTAAAAAAGTTAACAAAGTGATGTAAATACTTTAATTTTAAAAGTTTTACAATAGTTAAAGCTTACAGCAGCTGGCATTCCCATGTAGTCTCCCATCCAAGTACTAACCAGGCCCAAGCCTTCTTAGCTTCTGAGATCAGACAAGATTGGGCAATCTTCAGCTGGCATGTCCGTAAGCAAACTCTGCTTGAAAATCTTGGACTTTTCAACAAAAGGACTTTGAAAACATTATAAAGTGCGAAAACTCCCGCTTTACTATCAAATAATGATTGAGAAAAGGCAAAAAAAGCTAATAAAGCCATGTAAATACTTTCATTTTAAAAGTTTTTCAATAGTTAAAGCTTACAGCACCTGGTATTCCCATGTAGTCTCCCATCCAAGTACTAACCAGGCCCAAGCCTTCTTAGCTTCTGAGATCAGACAAGATTGGGCATTTTTCAGCTGGTTTGTCCGTACACAAACTCTGCTTGAAAATCTTGAACTTTAAACCAAAAGGGCTTTGAAAACATTATAAAGTGCGAAAACTCCCGCTTTACTATCAAATTATGATGGAGAAAAGGCAAAAAAAGCTAACAAAGCCATGTAAATACTTTCATTTGAAAAGTTTTTCAATAGTTAAAGCTTACAGCACCTGGTATTCCCATGTAGTCTCCCATCCAAGTACTAACCAGGCCCAAGCCTTCTTAGCTTCTGAGATCAGACAAGATTGGGCATTCTTCAGCTGGTTTGTCCGTACACAAGCTCTGCTTGAAAATCTTGAACTTTAAACCAAAGGCGCTTGAACACATATCAAAGAGTGAAAACTCCCGCTTTACTGTCAAATTATGATGGAGAAAAGGCAAAAAGTTGGAGTGGTAAGCTTTTATTTGCAAAACAACAAATAAAGTGCACACCTTCTAGAGGCAATGCAATACTGGGTCGATGAATGGAGCGGATGGAGCAGGCCCTATTGCCGACTCCCTGTTATAAAAATCCGCTTAATATGACATATCAGATATTAAATTGACATCAGGGTGCGTAGCACCTGAAGGCCGAGGGCTGGAAAACCCCACCTAATCGATTCAGCTCCACCCCACTCCATAGCCAAGCCTGTGAATGATCGTTGTAGAGCACACACAGACAAAGAAACCTGAAGAGAAGTTTAAAAAAAAAAAAAGAAAAAAGGCGGGAAAACATACTAAATATAGAAAGTACCCCTTAACTTATTTTAAAAAAGTTAACAAAGTGATGTAAATACTTTAATTTTAAAAGTTTTACAATAGTTAAAGCTTACAGCAGCTGGCATTCCCATGTAGTCTCCCATCCAAGTACTAACCAGGCCCAAGCCTTCTTAGCTTCTGAGATCAGACAAGATTGGGCAATCTTCAGCTGGCATGTCCGTAAGCAAACTCTGCTTGAAAATCTTGGACTTTCAACAAAATGTAGCGTCTGCGTAGGATCACAGATGGTTGATCTTCAAAGAACCTTTTAACCTGTGACATTTACATACCAATTACAACCCTGGACCCTCACTCTGATCGTCCCGTCTTTCCCCACTGTCACAAATGTAGCGTCTGCGTAGGATCATAGATGGTTGATCTTCAAAGAACCTTTTAACCTTTGACATTTACATACAAATTACAACCTGGACCCTCAGCCTGATTGTCCCGTCTGCCCCCACTGTCACCAAGACGATGCAAAACAGACGGGGTCTGCAAACTGCTCATCGGGGCTCCAAGCTTCAAAGCATTCCAAAGACCTCCTGCCTGGCCCCACCGTCGCAATACACAATCACGCACACACTTAAAACATATTGTCTGTATCTTGTGCTAGGAATATGTGATTATAAGTGGATCCCGTATATGCACGCGTTGTGTGTACGTTCCCTTGTATGAATTATACTAGTTACAACTTTCTATTGTACATTAGGTAAACTTTAATTACCTATAATTAAGTGTATAAGTGTATCTCTACTTTCCTACCTCCTAAAGGTCCCTTTCTTGGTGTCAGAAGGAACTTCTCTTTACTACTGGAACAGTGATGCATACCATGTGATCACAAAATACATCATACAATTTCTATAAGGTAGAAATTGTAACTGCAACAAACTACAGTCTCTCTCTGGACCAGCCATAAACATTCCGGTCAGTCGTAAACCCGGACAAAGGGAACTTCTCCCGCCAAAATGTCACACTTGTGATTGGCTATTCAGGCCACATGATGGGCGTGCCAGAAAACATTCAAAAGGAGCGTCACACAGGCACGAATGCTCAGATTTTCTCTTCTTCCTTCCGAGACATTTCTTTCAACACTTTGTTACTCTTTGGCAATATTTACCTTCAAGGAGAACCTCTAACGCCAGACCTACGGATCAAGGATCGTGACCCTACAGCATCAGGACTCTTTGCATGAAATAAGGACCAATGCAAGTAACTATGCACGTCTAAACCCCTTTTTAAGGTGAACATAAGAATTCTCTGACGATTCTCATTAGGCTGTGGTTAATTGATGTGTAATACTGCCATTCTCTTTTCATCACTTTTCTTTACCCTGTATGTATATGTTTGTCTAATTGTTGTATGTTAGCTATAGCCGTGTTTATTAAATTCTTTAAATTCACAATCGTTTGTTTCTGTGTGCTGCTCACATCTGGAGTCACTGAACATTGACCTTTTAAGCTACATGCTAAGTTACTGCTAGCACGCAGAGTCAGGAAAGCTACCTTTCCTGGCCAAAGGGGGGGGATAATCGTTCCCAGAATTGATAGATAATTAATTTATCTGCTCCGTGAACGGACAGATCAAGTAATTGTAACATTAATTCTGCTACAGCTTATCCCCAAATCTAGTCTAAATGTCTATTATTAATTATAACCAGTTATAATTAATTCTGGATATTTCCTCTTGAGCTAATTCGTTACATTTAATGGTGGAGAATGCGGGCACGTTCAAACTTATTTTGTGAGCAAACTCAGTAACAATCTTTTTGTGTTTTTATGCAAGCTTAAAGTGAGGCAAGACTCACTCTCGTGATTGGTTGGTTCAAGACCACCTCCATATGTGTATTTCAACAGCCATTGTCTGTTAAAGTACACAGCCATTAGTTCATAATATTAAAATTGTGCTGTAAAGACGAAGAAATCTCTTTGCTGTACATTTTAATATTATCAGATCGCCTGTTGGAACGAAGAAATCTTCCTTCATCGCGATAAAGATTGATTTGAGCGACGTTCCTCTTGTCATCTTTTTATAGGCCTTATTCGTAAATGAGAGCCCTAAATGCATATGTGTAGAAACAGCTAAGGAACCCTGTTTTTAATTGTTAGTGTGTAAGAGGCGGCAAAGAAATCCTGCCCACACATTGCTGTGCAACTAACTGCATTTGTGTAAAAACGGCGAAGAAATCCCGTTTTTAATTTTTAGTGTGTAAGAGGCAGCGAAGAAATCCTGCCACACACCCCTTTTGGTGCAGCTAAATTGCATTTGTTTTAAAGCAGCGAAGAATTCCTGTTTTTAATTGTTAGTGTGTGAAAGGCAGCGAAGGAATCCTGCCACACCCTGTCTAACACTCCTAAATTCCAACTCCACCCCCTCTGTTCTAACCCTTGGGGCTCACCCACGCCACCTTGTGGCCAGTCTCAGTAGGTGGGTTTTCTTAGTTGGTTGGCCCAAGCCTGCCAGTTTACCTGAAAGGCTTATTCTGACTCTTTGCCTCTTAACTTGATTCTTGTTATTACTGAGTCAAGCCTCTCTCTCTCCTGTTTAGATTTATTTAAATTTAGTCTAAACAGTGTTCGAATTTAAATTTAGAATCGATTTCTATGTTCTACACCTGTGTGTTTACTTATAGGTAGTGCTCCTACCTCTCCTCTGTGTTTGGCGTATTTGTTTGCTTGTCTTCACCTGGTTTCTGTTTGTTTGCCTAGAGACCAAACCTTTGAGAATCATCAGAGAAGGCTGAGTAATACATTGACAACCCAAGCTGCCAAAGTCTTAAGACTGTCACGCAGTCAAATCTAAGTACTATAGGCGCAGTCATTAACACTGGTAGGACTTGCATTGGTTTTGTTTTGTGCTGTCCCTCTCTCTCGCTCCCTTTCTCTCCCTCTCTCGCCTGACAAGCAAGCCAACATGTCTCGATCATCGAGCCCTGAGGCCCACTGGGATCGTCTAGAAGTCTGGCTGAACGCCCTGACTAGCAATCTTCTTCCTGAACCCACCGGGGACCTGCAGAACCTGAGCCAAGAGCAGATTGACGACAACCTGAGCATCTTGATGGCCCGCGATCCGACGCAGGACTACAGCCACAAGGAGCTGGCCAAGATCACCGCGTCACTGGCTCACAACCTCCTCGGCCAGGCAAAACTGAGTGAAGCAACAATCCACCACCAGGAACGACAGACTGCAGCACTAAAGCTTCAGGATGAGAGATCACAGAGGAATCTGACGCTCGTTCGAAGACAACTGGAGCAACTGGAGACTCAGGACAGGACAGCACACAAACAGCACCCAGAGCTACAGGAGGAATTGGAGAGACTCCAGAACGCCTTGACTGATCTCCGCGCGGACACAGCACACCGGGAAGAGCAGGAAAAGGACGCCAGAGAAGAGCTGAGGGAAGAACTCAACGAGGCTAAGACCCTCCTGATGAGAGCAGAGACTGAACTTAAAGAAAGAGAAGCCAGGGCCAGGGCCTGTGAGGGCCACCTGCAAACTGCCCGGGCCGAGGTCAGTACTCTGTCCCAACAAAGAGACTATTTGAAACATGAACTTGACACAGTTCGCAGAGAGCTCAAGCACTCATACAGACTGCACGATGACCCTAGAAGAGAGATGCACCCCGCAGAGTTTCCCCTAACCAGCAGCAAAAGGGAGGAGAGCCCAGTGCACAGGACATCACCTGCCAGCATCCCAAACCCCCCGCCAGCAGCAAGGGGGTGGGAACCCTCTCAAAGACTACATTCCAGTCATGGTGTGTCAACCAAGGAACTGGATAAGCTGGCGAGGAACATTCCCATTTTCACTCCTAACCCTGCAGGAGGCCATGATGTCCACTCATACCTCGATGATGTGGACTTCCACTTGCAAACTGTCGCTAACGCTACCACACGCGACAGACTTTATCTGCTCAGAATCACTGCTAGCCGTGAGGTGCGCAGTTTCCTGGACCGACAGCCAGAGAGCGTCAAAATGGATCATCAGCAACTGCAGCAAGCGCTAATCAGGGAGTTCTCTGACCCAGAGTCAGAGCATGGACTGATCACTGGCATGGACCTTAAACAGGGCAGACAGGAAACCACGCAAGCCTACTACAACAGACTCCGACAGGCCTACTTCGGAGCACGCAACGAGCCAGGAATGGAGGACGATTTCAATTTCAGATCCCTGTTCCTCCGGAACCTGCACCCCACAGTAAGTCACTATCTGGGGGTTCTGGCATGCCCACGGACGATGTCCACCCAACAGCTGAGAGACTTGGCCCACAAGGCCTTCGCCAAACAAAGAGCTGTCTCGGAAAAGACAGCGAAAACCCACACCATCTATCCTGTCTCCACTCAGAGTGCAGAACTCACTCTAGAGGGCGCCGAGCAAAGCCACCATGACAACAGATGGTCACGATTTCCAGCCAACAGGGGGCAGCGTGGACATGACGGGGCCCGACACAAACACCAAACTGGTCATTCCGGAAGATCCTGGGACAGGTCACAACCACCCTCCAACCCAAGGGATGAAGCCACATGGGAAGGAAAGAGACGACCCAGAAGGAGCCAATTTTCAGCAACACAAGCGTCAAGATCAGATTGGCAGCAGCCGAACCCTTCTCAACACTCTCTGGATCAGTCCAGATTTAAATCACCAGCAGGACCAAACTGGGAAGCCACATCTGAAGCAGCAGAGATTATGAGAGTTTTGAAGGAACTCCTCCAGGAAAGGCACCTACAGGGGGGACAAAAAGGATGAGTCAGATCAGGCATGACTAAGCGTGCAGTCTGACCCTATCACCCAATCAAAGTCCCCTCAACATAATCCTCCTAACCAACTCAAACATAATCCTCTGCTGACCACAGAACGAGAGGTCCCACCACCAAGTGATATCACGCAACCACAGCAGATGATTACAGAACCACCAGAGCCAGCCAATTTCCAGCATCACGCCTCAAGCCAGGACCTTGATGTACCTGGGAGTGCTGTCTTGGTGGTCTGCCTTCCGGAAGAGTCACGTGAGACCGGTCCTGACTGCTTACCGATTACCACACAAGCCCCAATACCAAGACTGTTGGGGAACCTAATTGAAAGGGGGGTAGCCAAGAAACTGTACCTGACCACCACTTTGGAGAATGAGGTAAGGCTAGAGGCCCTGGTGGACACGGGAGCAGACCTGACTCTGATGTCAGCCCAGCTTTTCGACAGACTTCAGATTGCTGCCAAGGGACAGAATCGAACTCTCGAATATAAGAACTGTGTGCTGAACGTACAATCATACAGCCAAAATGATGTACAACTAGAACAACTAGCTCCCATTCACCTAACCATCGGCCCTATGACCTTAGTACACCCGGTGTACATCTCTCCATTTGACACATACCCTCTCCTTATTGGAAAAGACCTGCTAGACCGCTTTGAGCCCCTATTGGACTTCAAACATCTAAAAATTTGGGCTCAAGTGCGAGAACCTCTGCCTCCTCAGTCACCAAGATCACGCCAGACAGACTGCCAGGTCACAAAGGCCACAGAAGGTCTCGCCAACAACTGCGGGAACACACCGACCCAAGAGCAAGGTTCAAGCTCATCACTATGCACTTTCCAGCTGGCTACAGCAGGTGCACTACACGGCGAGTTATGGCATCCACCTTCCCACCCACCCACCCTTAATGTGGCTGCCATAACCCGCAGCAAACAGACTCTGCCCACTTCAATGACCGCCTCACAGCCGCTTACGCTGGCTCCTCAAATCACCACCATGGACATTGCTGACATGCAGGCCTCTGACCCAGCTATACACACTATCCCTCACCACCTCTCTGACCCCTCCAACCGCCCTATCACAGCTGCACAAATGGCCAATACGCCAACCCTCAAAACACTACTCAACGTGAAACCTATGCTGTGTGTGACGCACAATATTCTTGGGTACTGCCCTGATGACGTCACTGCGCCAAGGCTTGTGGTGCCACAGTGCCTAAGGGGGGTCATGCTAATATATGCTCACGACACACCAAGCGCGAGACACCACGGCACAAGTACCACGTATGAGACACTAGAACAAGCGGCATACCGGCCCAGCATGCAGCAAGATTTGGCAGAGTATGTGAAAGAATTCTTTCCTTGTTACCAATTCCAACCAACAAAAACAAACCACAGAGCCTCACTGCAGCGCAGAGGAGTCACATCTCCTTGGTCAGACCTCCAAAGTGACTGGGTTGGACCCCTGCCTAGGTCAACTAGAGGCTACAAGTATTTCCTCACAGTCGTATTCCAGTTCACAAAGTTCGGGCTGCCACTGAGAGTCAACTCAGACAAGGGCACCAACTTCACATCTGAGATTATACAGCAAACCTGGAAACTTCTGGGAATACAAGTACACCTGCTATACCAGCCAGGAGACACCAACTACACCACTCACCAGTACCTTGAGGAACCGCACCGGCATTTGAGAACCGCATTTGCTTTTGCCCAACAACGACTCCAAAAGAGTGCAGACGGCCAGAAAGCATATTACAACTGGAAGGCATCACACCAAGAACTGGACGTGGGCGACAAGATCAAGCAAAGCCGTGGACAGAAAGAACCAGCGTTCAAATGGTTCCATCGTAACCAGATCAAGAGACATGTGGCTTCTGGCAGGGAAAGACAAAGGGGGGTGCTGCTGTGGCTGTCCTTGCTATGCCTCCAGCTAACCAGAGGACAACCACAACCTGAGATCACATCCCCAGGTCCAGCATCCGGCATTGCACTGAGGGACCAACATGGACTTCTCATCACCAACGACCGTAACCCACAAGTATACCTGGCGTTGTACCACCTTCCGAGCGATGAGTACCAGTCCGAGGTGGAACTTCCATCTTTTTTTTCAAGGATCACAGTCTCACCCTGGAGCCCGAATTGGAACAGAGCATTGAGGAAGGGGGGGTCTCAGATAATTGATATCACCCCAATCGACACAGCCCTCCAAGCATTGTCTAGGCAACCTGTCCAGACCAACTTTCCTGTTGCCCGATCCTGGACTGCGGCCGACACAGCTCTTTGCCTCGCCACAGCGATCAGTTGCACCCTAACTCTCGGCCTTGCCTCCGTCCTGTTTAACAGAGTAAATTTGGTGCAAAGGTCCATGAACCGGTGCACGGCTGCATTTCCCCGGACCTTTCAAGAAAAACCGCCGTAGGAGAGTACCCCAGGCAGAGGCAGTGCTGAACTTGACCAAGGGAACACCCGGGTGGAAGACCCAAAGGCTTGCTGGTCCACCTGCCATCTGACTTACAGGATCCATCTGTCATCCCACCTTCATGATCCAATGTGTCTGATAAGGTTTCTAGTTGAACACTTTTCAGCCACAAGGGGGGATTTGTAGCGTCTGCGTAGGATCACAGATGGTTGATCTTCAAAGAACCTTTTAACCTGTGACATTTACATACCAATTACAACCCTGGACCCTCACTCTGATCGTCCCGTCTTCCCCCACTGTCACAAATGTAGCGTCTGCGTAGGATCATAGATGGTTGATCTTCAAAGAACCTTTTAACCTTTGACATTTACATACAAATTACAACCTGGACCCTCAGCCTGATTGTCCCGTCTGCCCCCACTGTCACCAAGACGATGCAAAACAGACGGGGTCTGCAAACTGCTCATCGGGGCTCCAAGCTTCAAAGCATTCCAAAGACCTCCTGCCTGGCCCCACCGTCGCAATACACAATCACGCACACACTTAAAACATATTGTCTGTATCTTGTGCTAGGAATATGTGATTATAAGTGGATCCCGTATATGCACGCGTTGTGTGTACGTTCCCTTGTATGAATTATACTAGTTACAACTTTCTATTGTACATTAGGTAAACTTTAATTACCTATAATTAAGTGTATAAGTGTATCTCTACTTTCCTACCTCCTAAAGGTCCCTTTCTTGGTGTCAGAAGGAACTTCTCTTTACTACTGGAACAGTGATGCATACCATGTGATCACAAAATACATCATACAATTTCTATAAGGTAGAAATTGTAACTGCAACAAACTACAGTCTCTCTCTGGACCAGCCATAAACATTCCGGTCAGTCGTAAACCCGGACAAAGGGAACTTCTCCCGCCAAAATGTCACACTTGTGATTGGCTATTCAGGCCACATGATGGGCGTGCCAGAAAACATTCAAAAAGGAGCGTCACACAGGCACGAATGCTCAGATTTTCTCTTCTTCCTTCCGAGACATTTCTTTCAACACTTTGTTACTCTTTGGCAATATTTACCTTCAAGGAGAACCTCTAACGCCAGACCTACGGATCAAGGATCGTGACCCTACAGCATCAGGACTCTTTGCATGAAATAAGGACCAATGCAAGTAACTATGCACGTCTAAACCCCTTTTTAAGGTGAACATAAGAATTCTCTGACGATTCTCATTAGGCTGTGGTAATTGATGTGTAATACTGCCATTCTCTTTTCATCACTTTCCTTTACCCTGTATGTATATGTTTGTCTAATTGTTGTATGTTAGCTATAGCCGTGTTTATTAAAATCTTTAAATTCACAATCGTTTGTTTCTGTGTGCTGCTCACAGCTGAGTCACTGAACGTTGACCTTTTAAGCTACATGCTAAGTTACTGCTAGCACGCAGAGTCAGGAAAGCTACCTTTCCTGGCCAAAAGGGGGGGGATGATCGTTCCCAGAATTGATGGATAATTAATTTATCTGCTCCGTGAACGGACAGATCAAGTAATTGTAACATTAATTCTGCTACAGCTTATCCCCAAATCTAGTCTAAATGTCTATTATTAATTATAACCAGTTATAATTAATTCTAGATATTTCCTCTTGAGCTAATTCGTTACAGCACACACAGACAAAGAAACCTGAAGAGAAGTTTAAAAAAAAAAAAAAAAAGAAAAAAGGCGGGAAAACATATCAAAGAAAGAAAATAACCCCTTAACTTACTTAAAAAAAGGTAACAAAGTGATGTAAATACTTTCATTTTAAAAGTTTAAACAATAGTTAAAGCTTACAGCACCTGGCATTCCCACGTAGTCTCCATTCCAAGTACTAACCAGGCCCAAGCCTTCTTAGCTTCTGAGATCAAACAAGATTGGGCATTCTTCAGCTGGTTTGTCCGTACACAAACTCTGCTTGAAAATCTTGAACTTTAAACCAAAGGCGCTTGAACACATATCAAAGAGTGAAAACTCCCGCTTTACTGTCAAATTATGATGGAGAAAAGGCAAAAAAAGCTAACAAAGCCATGTAAATACTTTCATTTTGAAAAGTTTTTCAATAGTTAAAGCTTACAGCACCTGGTATTCCCAGGTAGTCTCCCATCCAAGTACTAACCAGGCCCAAGCCTTCTTAGCTTCTGAGATCAGACAAGATTGGGCATTCTTCAGCTGGTTTGTCCGTACACAAGCTCTGCTTGAAAATCTTGAACTTTAAACCAAAGGCGCTTGAACACATATCAAAGAGTGAAAACTCCCGCTTTACTGTCAAATTATGATGGAGAAAAGGCAAAAAGTTGGAGTGGTAAGCTTTTATTTGCAAAACAACAAATAAAGTGCACACCTTCTAGAGGCAATGCAATACTGGGTCGATGAATGGAGCGGATGGAGCAGGCCCTATTGCCGACTCCCTGTTATAAAAATCCGCTTAATATGACATATCAGATATTAAATTGACATCAGGGTGCGTAGCACCTGAAGGCCGAGGGCTGGAAAACCCCACCTAATCGATTCAGCTCCACCCCACTCCATAGCCAACCTGTGAATGATCGTTGTAGAGCACACACAGACAAAGAAACCTGAAGAGAAGTTTAAAAAAAAAAAAAAAAAAAAAAAAAGGCGGGAAAACATACTAAATAAAGAAAGTACCCCTTAACTTATTTTAAAAAAGTTAACAAAGTGATGTAAATACTTTCATTTTAAAAGTTTTACAATAGTTAAAGCTTACAGCACCTGGCATTCCCATGTAGTCTCCCATCCAAGTACTAACCAGGCCCAAGCCTTCTTAGCTTCTGAGATCAGACAAGATTGGGCAATCTTCAGCTGGCATGTCCGTAAGCAAACTCTGCTTGAAAATCTTGGACTTTCAACAAAAGGACTTTGAAAACATTATAAAGTGCGAAAACTCCCGCTTTACTATCAAATTATGATGGAGAAAAGGCAAAAAAAGCTAACAAAGCCATGTAAATACTTTCATTTTAAAAGTTTTTCAATAGTTAAAGCTTACAGCACCTGGTATTCCCATGTAGTCTCCCATCCAAGTACTAACCAGGCCCAAGCCTTCTTAGCTTCTGAGATCAGACAAGATTGGGCATTCTTCAGCTGGTTTGTCCGTACACAAACTCTGCTTGAAAATCTTGAACTTTAAACCAAAAGGGCTTTGAAAACATTATAAAGTGCGAAAACTCCCGCTTTACTATCAAATTATGATGGAGAAAAGGCAAAAAAAGCTAACAAAGCCATGTAAATACTTTCATTTGAAAAGTTTTTCAATAGTTAAAGCTTACAGCACCTGGTATTCCCAGGTAGTCTCCCATCCAAGTACTAACCAGGCCCAAGCCTTCTTAGCTTCTGAGATCAGACAAGATTGGGCATTCTTCAGCTGGTTTGTCCGTACACAAACTCTGCTTGAAAATCTTGAACTTTAAACCAAAAGGGCTTTGAAAACATTATAAAGTGCGAAAACTCCCGCTTTACTGTCAAATTATGATGGAGAAAAGGCAAAAAAAGCTAACAAAGCCATGTAAATACTTTCATTTTAAAAGTTTTTCAATAGTTAAAGCTTACAGCACCTGGTATTCCCAGGTAGTCTCCCATCCAAGTACTAACCAGGCCCAAGCCTTCTTAGCTTCTGAGATCAGACAAGATTGGGCATTCTTCAGCTGGTTTGTCCGTACACAAGCTCTGCTTGAAAATCTTGAACTTTAAACCAAAGGGGCTTGAACACATATCAAAGAGTGAAAACTCCCGCTTTACTGTCAAATTATGATGGAGAAAAGGCAAAAAGTTGGAGTGGTAAGCTTTTATTTGCAATACAACAAATAAAGTGCACACCTTCTAGAGGCAATGCAATACTGGGTCGATGAATGGAGCGGATGGAGCAGGCCCTATTGCCGACTCCCTGTTATAAAAATCCGCTTAATATGACATATCAGATATTAAATTGACATCAGGGTGCGTAGCACCTGAAGGCCGAGGGCTGGAAAACCCCACCTAATCGATTCAGCTCCACCCCACTCCATAGCCAAGCCTGTGAATGATCGTTGTAGAGCACACACAGACAAAGAAACCTGAAGAGAAGTTTAAAAAAAAAAAAAAAAAAAAAAAAAAGGCGGGAAAACATACTAAATAAAGAAAGTACCCCTTAACTTATTTTAAAAAAGTTAACAAAGTGATGTAAATACTTTCATTTTAAAAGTTTTACAATAGTTAAAGCTTACAGCACCTGGCATTCCCATGTAGTCTCCCATCCAAGTACTAACCAGGCCCAAGCCTTCTTAGCTTCTGAGATCAGACAAGATTGGGCAATCTTCAGCTGGCATGTCCGTAAGCAAACTCTGCTTGAAAATCTTGGACTTTCAACAAAAGGACTTTGAAAACATTATAAAGTGCGAAAACTCCCGCTTTACTATCAAATTATGATGGAGAAAAGGCAAAAAAAGCTAACAAAGCCATGTAAATACTTTCATTTTAAAAGTTTTTCAATAGTTAAAGCTTACAGCACCTGGTATTCCCAGGTAGTCTCCCATCCAAGTACTAACCAGGCCCAAGCCTTCTTAGCTTCTGAGATCAGACAAGATTGGGCATTCTTCAGCTGGTTTGTCCGTACACAAACTCTGCTTGAAAATCTTGAACTTTAAACCAAAAGGGCTTTGAAAACATTATAAAGTGCGAAAACTCCCGCTTTACTATCAAATTATGATGGAGAAAAGGCAAAAAAAGCTAACAAAGCCATGTAAATACTTTCATTTGAAAAGTTTTTCAATAGTTAAAGCTTACAGCACCTGGTATTCCCAGGTAGTCTCCCATCCAAGTACTAACCAGGCCCAAGCCTTCTTAGCTTCTGAGATCAGACAAGATTGGGCATTCTTCAGCTGGTTTGTCCGTACACAAGCTCTGCTTGAAAATCTTGAACTTTAAACCAAAGGGGCTTGAACACATATCAAAGAGTGAAAACTCCCGCTTTACTGTCAAATTATGATGGAGAAAAGGCAAAAAGTTGGAGTGGTAAGCTTTTATTTGCAAAACAACAAATAAAGTGCACACCTTCTAGAGGCAATGCAATACTGGGTCGATGAATGGAGCGGATGGAGCAGGCCCTATTGCCGACTCCCTGTTCTAAAAATCCGCTTAATATGACATATCAGATATTAAACTGACATCAGGGTGCGTAGCACCTGAAGGCCGAGGGCTGGAAAACCCCACCTAATCGATTCAGCTCCACCCCACTCCATAGCCAAGCCTGTGAATGATCGTTGTAGAGCACACACAGACAAAGAAACCTGAAGAGAAGTTTAAAAAAAAAAAAAAAAAAAAAAAAAAAGGCGGGAAAACATACTAAATAAAGAAAGTACCCCTTAACTTATTTTAAAAAAGTTAACAAAGTGATGTAAATACTTTCATTTTAAAAGTTTTACAATAGTTAAAGCTTACAGCACCTGGCATTCCCATGTAGTCTCCCATCCAAGTACTAACCAGGCCCAAGCCTTCTTAGCTTCTGAGATCAGACAAGATTGGGCAATCTTCAGCTGGCATGTCCGTAAGCAAACTCTGCTTGAAAATCTTGGACTTTCAACAAAAGGACTTTGAAAACATTATAAAGTGCGAAAACTCCCGCTTTACTATCAAATAATGATGGAGAAAAGGCAAAAAAAAGCTAATAAAGCCATGTAAATACTTTCATTTTAAAAGTTTTTCAATAGTTAAAGCTTACAGCACCTGGTATTCCCAGGTAGTCTCCCATCCAAGTACTAACCAGGCCCAAGCCTTCTTAGCTTCTGAGATCAGACAAGATTGGGCATTTTCAGCTGGTTTGTCCGTACACAAACTCTGCTTGAAAATCTTGAACTTTAAACCAAAAGGGCTTGAACACATATAAAGAGTGCGAAAACTCCCGCTTTACTATCAAATTATGATGGAGAAAAGGCAAAAAAAGCTAACAAAGCCATGTAAATACTTTCATTTTAAAAGTTTTTCAATAGTTAAAGCTTACAGCACCTGGTATTCCCAGGTAGTCTCCCATCCAAGTACTAACCAGGCCCAAGCCTTCTTAGCTTCTGAGATCAGACAAGATTGGGCATTCTTCAGCTGGTTTGTCCGTACACAAACTCTGCTTGAAAATCTTGAACTTTAAACCAAAGGGGCTTGAACACATATCAAAGAGTGAAACTCCCGCTTTACTGTCAAATTATGATGGAGAAAAGGCAAAAAGTTGGAGTGGTAAGCTTTTATTTGCAATACAACAAATAAAGTGCACACCTTCTAGAGGCAATGCAATACTGGGTCGATGAATGGAGCGGATGGAGCAGGCCCTATTGCCGACTCCCTGTTCTAAAAATCCGCTTAATATGACATATCAGATATTAAATTGACATCAGGGTGCGTAGCACCTGAAGGCCGAGGGCTGGAAAACCCCACCTAATCGATTCAGCTCACCCCACTCCATAGCCAAGCCTGTGAATGATCGTTGTAGAGCACACACAGACAAAGAAACCTGAAGAGAAGTTTAAAAAAAAAAAAAAAAAAAAAAAAAGAAAAAAGGCGGGAAAACATATCAAAGAAAGAAAATACCCCTTAACTTACTTTAAAAAAAGTTAACAAAGTGATGTAAATACTTTCATTTTAAAAGTTTTACAATAGTTAAAGCTTACAGCACCTGGCATTCCACATGTAGTCTCCCATCCAAGTACTAACCAGGCCCAAGCCTTCTTAGCTTCTGAGATCAGACAAGATTGGGCAATCTTCAGCTGGCATGTCCGTAAGCAAACTCTGCTTGAAAATCTTGGACTTTAAACAAAAGGGCTTGAAAACATTATAAAGTGCGAAAACTCCCGCTTTACTGTCAAATTATGATGGAGAAAAGGCAAAAAAAAGCTAACAAAGCCATGTAAATACTTTCATTTTAAAAGTTTTTCAATAGTTAAAGCTTACAGCACCTGGTATTCCCATGTAGTCTCCCATCCAAGTACTAACCAGGCCCAAGCCTTCTTAGCTTCTGAGATCAGACAAGATTGGGCATTCTTCAGCTGGTTTGTCCGTACACAAACTCTGCTTGAAAATCTTGAACTTTAAACCAAAAGGGCTTTGAAAACATTATAAAGTGCGAAAACTCCCGCTTTACTATCAAATTATGATGGAGAAAAGGCAAAAAAAGCTAACAAAGCCATGTAAATACTTTCATTTGAAAAGTTTTTCAATAGTTAAAGCTTACAGCACCTGGTATTCCCAGGTAGTCTCCCATCCAAGTACTAACCAGGCCCAAGCCTTCTTAGCTTCTGAGATCAGACAAGATTGGGCATTCTTCAGCTGGTTTGTCCGTACACAAACTCTGCTTGAAAATCTTGAACTTTAAACCAAAGGCGGCTTGAACACATATCAAAGAGTGAAAACTCCCGCTTTACTGTCAAATTATGATGGAGAAAAGGCAAAAAGTTGGAGTGGTAAGCTTTTATTTGCAAAACAACAAATAAAGTGCACACCTTCTAGAGGCAATGCAATACTGGGTCGATGAATGGAGCGGATGGAGCAGGCCCTATTGCCGACTCCCTGTTATAAAAATCCGCTTAATATGACATATCAGATATTAAATTGACATCAGGGTGCGTAGCACCTGAAGGCCGAGGGCTGGAAAACCCCACCTAATCGATTCAGCTCCACCCCACTCCATAGCCAAGCCTGTGAATGATCGTTGTAGAGCACACACAGACAAAGAAACCTGAAGAGAAGTTTAAAAAAAAAAAAAAAAAAAAAAAAAAGAAAAAAGGCGGGAAAACATACTAAATAAAGAAAGTACCCCTTAACTTATTTAAAAAAGTTAACAAAGTGATGTAAATACTTTCATTTTAAAAGTTTTACAATAGTTAAAGCTTACAGCACCTGGCATTTCCCATGTAGTCTCCATCCAAGTACTAACCAGGCCCAAGCCTTCTTAGCTTCTGAGATCAGACAAGATTGGGCATCTTCAGCTGGTATGTCCGTAAGCAAACTCTGCTTGAAAATCTTGAACTTTAAACCAAAAGGGGCTTGAAAACATATCAAAGTGCGAAAACTCCCGCTTTACTGTCAAATTATGATGGAGAAAAGGCAAAAAAAAGCTAACAAAGCCATGTAAATACTTTCATTTTAAAAGTTTTTCAATAGTTAAAGCTTACAGCACCTGCTATTCCCAGGTAGTCTCCCATCCAAGTACTAACCAGGCCCAAGCCTTCTAGCTTCTGAGATCAGACAAGATTGGGCATTCTTCAGCTGGTTTGTCCTGTAAGCACAACTCTGCTTGAAAATCTTGAACTTTAAACCAAAGGGGCTTTGAAAACATTATCAAGAGTGCGAAAACTCCCGCTTTACTGTCAAATTATGATGGAGAAAAGGCTAAAAAAAGCTAACAAAGCATGTCAATACTTTCATTTTTTAAAAGTTTTTCACTAGTTAAGCTTTATTTTG
>NW_021630032.1:0-26347 GCF_900700375.1 Denticeps clupeoides | reverse complement strand
TAGCTGACTCTAGGCCTGACTCAACGCAGACAATTGTGTTTGTGGTTTAGTTTTGAACAACATGCTTGTAAGAGGGTAAACGCAGTCTGCCGCTATCAGGAATGATGCAGTCTAGATGCCCACATATGGGGACTTTGTAGGAGTCAGCACTAGCAAAATGCAGAGGTACAACCACAGTCTGGGAAGACCACATATTTGAGAATGAAATTTCCCCTTCCAAAAAAGCATGAACTATAATGAAATGACAGAAGATGGCTGCCAGTACCTTAACAGAGACCCAGACAGTGACATCACCACGTGGAATAAACACACTGCCTGGAACCACGCCCCTTTCCTGCATTGACCTGCCCACTTTGTGATGTTCCTATGACTCTTGACACCAATCAAATTATTCTTCTTACTTTGCTACACAAACTAACAATACTTTAATCATGCACCTCCACAAGTTACCAGCCTCTTGGAAAATGCAATTAGGGTAACTAAGCATTTGCTCTCTAAATATTTTATCAAATTTTTACACAATACTCCATACAAGGTCTTGGTGAGCAGAACAATGATATGGTCAGTATTATAAGTGGCAGCTGAGAAGCTTGGTTGATGTGCTTGCTACGGCTGCACATATACTAAAATTGGATCGATACAGAGAAGATTAGCATGGCCCCTGCGAAAGGATGACACGCAAATCCGTGAAGCGTTCCATATTTTGTTCTTTTTTAATTAGACAAAGAGTCACTTGGGACTAGGAAGATGTTGTACCAAGATTAGCATGGAACTTGCAAAAGGATGACACACAAATCAGTGAAGTGCTCCATATTTTCAACTTTTTTTGATTGACAAATAGGAACTAGGGTTCCTTAGGAAAAGGGAGATGCTGTGCCAAATTCCAAATGTTCAGTTTTTTTTTTTTTCAAAGCAAACACACAAGAATGAACTCCATAAGAAGATCAGAAACATTTCCAACTGCATCTGGTGTCAATGTATTAATGAAGTTGCTCATGTAGTGGACAATCTCAATCATTTGGTAAGATAAGAAGAACTGAAGCTGCTGTACATTTCTTTAGCTGACTCTAGGCCTGACTCTACACAGACAATTGTGTTTGTGGTTTAGTTGTGAACAAAATGCTTGTGAGAGGGTAAACGCAGTCTGTCGCTATCAGGAATGATGCAGTCTAGATGCCCACATATGGGGACTTTGTAGGAGTCAGCACTAGCAAAATGCAGAGGTACAACCACAGTCTGGGAAGACCACATATTTGAGAATGAAATTTCCCCTTCCAAAAAGCATGAACTAAAATGAAATGGCAGAAGATTGCTGTCAGTACCTTAACAGAGACCCAGACAGTGACATCACCACGTGGAATAAACACACTGCCTGGAACCACGCCCCTTTCCTGCATTGACCTGCCCACTTTGTGATGTTCCCTATGACTCTTGACACCAATCAAATTATTCATCTTTCTTTGCTACACAAACTGACCACACTTTAATCATGCACCTCCACAAGTTACCAGCCTCTTGGAAAATGCAATTAGGGTAACTAAGCATTTGCTCTCTAAATATTTTATCACATTTTTACACAATACTCCATACAAGGTCTTGGTGAGCAGAACAATGATATGGTCAGTATTATAAGTGGCAGCCTGAGAAGCTGGTTGATGTGCTTGCTACGGCTGCACATATACTAAAATTGGATCGATACAGAGAAGATTAGCATGGCCCCTGCGAAAGGATGACACGCAAATCCGTGAAGCGTTCCATATTTTGTTCTTTTTTAATTAGACAAAGAGTCACTTGGGACTAGGAAGATGTTGTACCAAGATTAGCATGGAACTTGCAAAAGGATGACACACAAATCAGTGAAGTGCTCCATATTTTCAACTTTTTTTGATTGACAAATAGGAACTAGGGTTCCTTGGGAAAAGGGAGATGCTGTGCCAAATTCCAAATGTTCAGTTTTTTTTATTTTCAAAGCAAACACACAGGGATAAAGACCATAAGAAGATCAGAAACATTTCCAACTGCAACTGGTGTCAAGGTATTAATGAAGTTGCTCATGTAGTGGACAATCTCAATCATTTCGTATGATAAGAAGAACTGAAGCTGCTGTAGATTTCTTTAGCTGACTCTAGGACTGACTCTACACAGACAATTGTGTTTGTGGTTTAGTTGTGAACAAAATGCTTGTGAGAGGGTAAACGCAGTCTGCCGCTATCAGGAATGATGCAGTCTAGATGCCCACATATGGGGACTTTGTAGGAGTCAGCACTAGCAAAATGCAGAGGTACAACCCCAGTCTGGGAAGACCACATATTTGAGAATGAAATTTCCCCTTCCAAAAAAGCATGAACTATAATGAAATGGCAGAAGATTGCTGCCAGTACCTTAACAGAGACCCAGACAGTGACATCACCACGTGGAATAAACACACTGCCTGGAACCACGCCCCTTTCCTGCATTGACCTGCCCACTTTGTGATGTTCCTATGACTCTTGACACCAATCAAATTATTCTTCTTACTTTGCTACACAAACTGACCACACTTTAATCATGCACCTCCACAAGTTACCAGCCTCTTGGAAAATGCAATTAGGGTAACTAAGCATTTGCTCTCCAAATATTTTATCACATTTTTACACAATACTCCATACAAGGTCTTGGTGAGCAGAACAATGATATGGTCAGTATTATAAGTGGCAGCCTGAGAAGCTTGGTGATGTGCTTGCCTACGGGCTGGCACATATACTAAAATTGGATCGATACCGAGAGAAGATTAGCATGGTCCCCTGCGAAAGATTAGGACATGCAAATCCGTGAAAGCAGTTCCATATTTTGTTCTTTTTTTAATTAGACCAACAAGAGTCACCTTGGGACTAGTGAAGATGTTGTACCAAGATTTAAGCCATGGAAATTGTAAAAGGGAATGGACACACAAAATCAGTGGAAAGTGCTCCATATTTCAAACTTTTTTTTGAGTGAACAAATAGGAACTAGGGTTCCTTAGTGAAAAGGGAGTTGCTGTGCCAAATTTCAAATAGTTATTTTATTTTCAAAAAAGCAAACACACAGGAGAAAGACCATAAGAAAGATCAGAAACTTTTCCAAAGTGCAACTGGGTGGTCAATGTATTGGAATGAAGTTGCTCATGTAGTGGACAATCTCAATCATTTGGTATTGATTAAGAAGTAACTGAATGAAGCTGCTGGACATTCTTAGCTGACTCTAAGGCCTGACTCTAACACGACAATTGTGTTTGTGGTTTAGTTGTGAACAACATGCTTGTAGGAGTGTAAACGCAGTCTGCCCTATCAGGAATGATGCGGTCTAGATGCCCACATATGGGGACTTTGTAGGAGTCAGCACTTAGCAAATGCAGCAGGTACACCTCAAGTCTGGAAGACCACATATTATTGAGAATGAAATTTCCCCTGTCCAAAAAAGCATGAACTATAAATGAAATGGCAGAGATTGCTGCCAGTACCTTAACAGAGACCCAGACAGTGACATCACCCCGTGGAATAAACAAACTGCCTTGAACCACGCCCCTTTCCTGCATTGACCTGCCCACTTTGTGAATGTTCCTATGACTCTGACACCAATCAATTATTCTTCTTACTTTGCTACACAAACTGACCACACTTTAATAATGCACCTCACAAGTTACCAGCCTCTTGGAAAATTGCAATATTAGGGTAACTAAGCATTTGCTCTCCAAATATTTTATTAACATTTTTACACAATACTCCATACAAGGTCTTGGTGAGCAGAACAATGATATGGTCAGTATTATAAGTGGCAGCTGAGAAGCTGGTTGATGTGCTTGCTACGGCTGCACATATACTAAAATTGGATCGATACAGAGAAGATTAGCATGGCCCCTGCGAAAGGATGACACGCAAATCCGTGAAGCGTTCCATATTTTGTTCTTTTTTAATTAGACAAAGAGTCACTTGGGACTAGGAAGATGTTGTACCAAGATTAGCATGGAACTTGCAAAAGGATGACACAAAAATCAGTGAAGTGCTCCATATTTTCAACTTTTTTTGATTGACAAATAGGAACTAGGGTTCCTTAGGAAAAGGGAGATGCTGTGCCAAATTCCAAATGTTCAGTTTTTTTTATTTTCAAAGCAAACACACAGGATGAACTACCATAAGAAGATCAGAAACATTTCCAACTGCATCTGGTGTCAATGTATTAATGAAGTTGCTCATGTAGTGGACAATCTCAATCATTTGGTAGATATAGAAGAACTGAAGCTGCTGTACATTGTCTTTAGCTGACTCTAGCCTGACTCTACACAGACAATTGTGTTTGTGGTTTTAGTTGTGAACAACATGCTTGTTAGAGGGTAGAAACGCAGTCTGTCGCTATCAGGAATGATGCGTCTAGATGCCCACATATGGGGACTTTGTAGGAGTCAGCACTAGCAAAATGCAAGAGGTAGCACCTACAGTCTGGAAGACCCCATATTTGAGAATGAAATTTCCCCGTCCAAAAAAGCATGAACTATAATGAAAATGGCAGAAAGATTGCTGCCAGTACCTTAACAGAGACCAGATACAGTGACATCACCACGTGGGAAATAAACAAACCTGCCTGGAAACCACGCCCCTTTCCTGCATTGACCTGCCCACTTTGTGATGTTCCTATGACTCTTGACAACCAATCAATTATCTTCTTATCTTTGCTACACAAACTGAACACAACTTTAATCAGCAAGCTCTCACAAGTTACCAAGCCTCTTGGAAATGCATTTAGGGAACTAGCATTGCTCTCCAAATATTTTATCAAATTTTTAACACATATACTCCATACAGGCTTGGTGAGCAGAACAATGAATATGGTCAGTATTATAAGTGGGCAGCTGAGAAGCATTGTTGATGTGCCTTGCTACGGCTGTCAACATTACTAAAATTGGATCGATACAGAGAAAGATTAGCATGGCCCCCTGCGAAAGGATGACACGCAAATCCGTGAAGCTTTCCATATGTTGTTCCTTTTTAATTAGACAAGAGTCACTTGGGGACTAGGAAGATTTGGTACCAAAGATTAGCATGGAACTTGTAAAAGGATGACACACCAAATCAGTGAAGTGCTACCATATTTTCAACTTTTTTGATTGACACAAATAGGAACTAGGGTCCTTTGGGAAATGGGAGTATTGCCTGTGTCTAAAAGTCCATGTTCAATGTTTTTTTATTTTCAAAGCACCTACACAGGGAACGAACGACCATAAAGAAGATCAGAAACATATCCAACTGCAACTGGTGTCAATGTATTAATGAAGTTGCTCATGTAGTGGACAATCTCAATCATTTGGTAAGATAAGAAGATACTGAAGCTGCTGTACATTTCTTTAGCTGACTCTAGGACGTACTCTACACAGACAATTGTGTTTGTGGTTTAGTTGTGAACAACATGCTTGTAAGAGGGTAAACGCAGTCTGCCGCTATCAGGAATGATGCAGTCTAGATGCCCACATATGGGGACTTTGTAGGAGTCAGCACTAGCAAAATGCAGAGGTACAACCTCAGTCTGGGAAGACCACATATTTGAGAATGAAATTTCCCCTTCCAAAAAAGCATGAACTATAATGAAATGGCAGAAGATGGCTGCCAGTACCTTAACAGAGACCCAGACAGTGACATCACCACGTGGAATAAACACACTGCCTGGAACCACGCCCCTTTCCTGCATTGACCTGCCCACTTTGTGATGTTCCCATGACTCTTGAAACCAATCAAATTATTCTTCTTTCTTGTGCTACACAAACTGACCACAACTTTAATCATGTGCACCTCTACAAACTGTTATCCAGCCTTCTTGGAAAATAGGGCGAATTAGGGTACACTAAATCATTTGCTCTCCAAATCTTTATTCACACTTTTTACACAATACTCCATACAAGGTCTTGCTGTGACGCAGAACAATGATATCCCCGCCGTCAGTATGATATATAAGTGGGCAGCCTGAGTAAGCTCTTGATTGATGTGCTTGCTAAGGCCCTGCATCAATACTAAAAATTGGATCGATACCGAGAGATTAGCATGGCCCCCTGGCAAAGGGATGACACGCAATCCGTGAAGCTGTTCCATATTTCGTGTCTTTTTTAATTAGACAAAGAGTCACTTGGGACTAGGAATGTTTTTGTTTTTTCTGTCTCTGTACCAAGATTAGCATGGAACTTGTAAAGGATTGACACACAAATCAGTGAAGTGCTCCATATTTTCAACTTTTTTTGATTGACAAATAGGAACTAGGGTTCCTTGGGAAAAGGGAGATGCTGTGCCAAATTCCAAATGTTTCCTTTTTTTTTTCATTCTAAAGCAAAACTACACAGGGAAGAAAGACCATAAGAAAGGTCATAAACATATCCAACTGCAACTGGTGTCAATGTATATGAAGTTGCCTCATGTAGTGGACAAGTCTCAATCATTTCGTATGATTAAGAAAGAACTGAAAGCTGCTGTAGATTTCTTTTATGCTGACTCTAGGACTGACTTCTACACAGACAATTGGTGGTTTGTGTGGTTAGTTGTGAACAAAAGCTTAGTTGAAGTAGGGTTTAAAACGCAGTCTGCCGCTATCCAGGAATGATGCAGTCCTAGATGCCCACATATGGGGACTTTGTAGGGGAGTCCGCACGTAGACAAAAATGCAGAGGTCCAACCCTCAGTCTGGGAAGACCACATATTTGAGAATTGAAATTTCCCCTTCCAAAAATCATGAACTATAATGAAATGGCAGAAGATTGGCTGCCATTACCTTACAGGAGACCCAGACAGTGACATCAACCACGTGGAATAAACACACTGCCTGGAACCACGACCCTTTCCTGCATTGACCTGCCCACTTTGTGATGTTCCCATGACTCTTGACACCCATCAAATTATTCTTCTTACTTTTGCTACACAAACTGACCACACTTAATCATGCACCTCCACAAGTTACCAGCCTCTTGGAAAATGCAATTAGGGTAACTAAGCATTTGCTCTCCAATATTTATCACATTTTTACACAATACTCCATACAAGGTCTTGGTGAGCAGAACAATGATATGGTCAGTATTATACGTGGCAGCTGAGAACGCTTGTTGAATGTGCTTGCTACTGCTGCACATATACTAAATTGGATCGATACAGAGAGATTAGCATGGCCCCTGCGAAAGGATGACAGCAAATCCGTGAAGCGTTCCATATTTGTTCTTTTTTTAATTAGACAAAGAGTCACTTGGGACTAGGAAGATGTTGTACCAAGATTAGCATGGAACTTGCAAAAGATGACACACAAATCAGTGAAGTGCTCCTATTTCAACTTTTTTTTGATTGACAACATCGGAACTAGTGATTCCTTGGGAAAAGGGAGATGCTGTACCAACTTTTACAATTTCAGTTTTTTTAATTTTCAAAGCCAAACACACAGGATAAAGACCATACGAAGTCAGAAACACTTTCCAACTGCAATCTGGTGTCAATATATTAATGAAGTTGCTCATGTAGTGACAATCCTCAATATTGGGTATGATTAAGAAGAATCTGAAGTGCTGTACATTCTTTAGCTGACTCTAGGCCTGACTCTACACAGACCAATTGGTTTGTTGGTTTAGTTTGAACCAACATGCTTAGTGAGAGGGTAAACGCAGTCTGTCCGCTATCAGGATGATGCAGTCTAGATGCCCACATCCTATGGTGGACTTTTGTAGGAGTCAGCACTAGCAAATTGCAGACTGGTACAACCTCAGTCTGTGAAGCCCACCTAATTTGAGAATGAAATTCCCCTGCCAAAAAAGCATGAACTATACATGAACTGGCAGAAGATTGCTGCAGTACCTTAACAGAGACCCAGGACAGTGACATTGCACCACGTGGAATAAACAAACTGCCTGGAACCACGCCCCTTTCCTGCATTGACCTGCCACTTTGTGATGTTCCTCCTGACTCTTGACACAATCAAATTATCTTCTTTCTTTGCTAACAACTGACCATACTTTAATGCATGCACCTCCACAAGTTACCAGCCTCTTGGAAAATGCATTAGGGTAACTAAGCATTTGCTCTCCAAATATTTTATCAAATTTTTACACAATACTCCATACAAGGTCTTGGTGAGCAGAACAATGATATGGTCAGTATTATAAGTGGCAGCTGAGAAAGCTGGTTGATGTGCTGCTACGGCTGCACATATACCTAAAATTGGATCGATACAGAGCAGATTAGCATTGGCCCCTGCGAAAGATTGACATCGCAAATCCTCAAGCGTTCAATATTTGTTCTTTTTTAATTAGAACAAAGAGTCACTTGGGACTAGGAAGATGTTGTACCAAGATTAGCATGGAACTTGCAAAGGATGACACACAAATCAGTGAAGTGCTCCATATTTTCAACTTTTTTTGATTGACAAATAGGAACTAGGGTTCCTTAGGAAAGGGAGATGCTGTGCCAAATTCCAAATGTTCAGTTTTTTTTATTTTCAAAGCAAACACACAAGGGATGAACTACCATAAGAAGATCAGAAACATTTCCAACTGCATCTGGTGTCAATATATTAATGAAGTTGCTCATGTAGTGGACAATCTCAATCATTTGGTAAGATAGAAGATCTGAAGCTGCTGTACATTTCTTTAGCTGACTCTAGGACTGACTCTACACAGACAATTGTGTTTGTGGTTTAGTTGTGAACAACATGCTTGTGAGAGTGGTAAACGCAGTCTGTCGCTATCAGGAATGATGCAGTCTAGATGCCCACATATTGGGGACTTGTAGGAGTCAGCACTAGCAAAATGCAGAGGTACAACCATCAGTCTGGGAAGACCACATATTTGAGAATGAAATTTCCCGTCTAATTAAGGCATGAACTATAATAAATGGCAGAAGATTGCTGCCAGTACCTTAACAGAGACCCAGACAGTGACATCATCACGTGGAATAAACAAACTGCCTGGAACCACGCCCCCTTTCCTGCATTGACCTGCCCACTTGTGATGTTCCTATGACTCTTGACACCAATCAAATTATTCTTCTTTACTTTGCTACACAAACTAGACTACTTTAATCATGCACCTCCACAAGTTACCAGCCTCTTGGAAAATGCAATTAGGGTAACTAAGCATTTGCTCTCTAAATATTTTATCAAATTTTTACACAATACTCCATTCAAGGTCTTGGTGAGCAGAACAATGATTTGGTCAGTATTATAAGTGGCAGCTGAGAAGCTGGTTAATGTGCTTGCTACGGCTGCACATATACTAAAATTGGATCGATACAGAGAAGATTAGCATGGCCCCTGCGAAAGGATGACACGCAAATCCGTGAAGCGTCCATATTTTGTTCTTTTTAATTAGACAAAGAGTCACTTGGGACTAGGAAGATGTTGTACCAAGATTAGCATGGAACTTGTAAAGGGATGACACACAAATCAGTGAGTGCTCCATATTTCAACTTTTTTTGATTGACAAATAGGAACTAGGGTTCCTTAGGAAAAGGGAGATGCTGTGCCAAATTCCAAATGTTTAGTTTTTTTTTTTTTTCAAAGCAAAAACACAAGGATGAACTCCATAAGAAGATCAAAAACATGTCCAACTGCATCTGGTTGCAATATATTAATGAAGTTGCTCATGTAGTGGACAATCTCAATCATTTGGTATGATAAGAAGATACTGAAGCTGCTGTACATTTCTTTAGCTGACTCTAGGACTGACTCCTACACAGTACAATTGGGTTGTGGTTTAGTTTTGAACAACATGCTTGTGAGAGGGTAAACGCAGTCTGTCCGCTATCAGGAATGATGCAGTCTAGATGCCCACATATGGGGACTTTGTAGGAGTTCAGCACTAGCAAAATGCAGAGGTACAACCTCAGTCTGTGAAGACCACATATTGAGAATGAAATTTCCCCTTCCAAAAAAGCATGAACTATAATGAAATGGCAGAAGATTGCTGCCAGTACCTTAACAGAGACCCAGACAGTGACATTGCATCACGTGGAATAAACAAACTGCCTGGAACCACGCCCCTTTCCTGCATTGACCTGCCCACTTTGTGATGTTCCTATGGACTCTTGACACCAATCAAATTATTCTTCTTTCTTTGCTACACAAACTGACCATACTTTAATCATGCACCTCCACAAGTTACCAGCCTCTTGGAAAATGCAATTAGGGTAACTAAGCATTTGCTCTCCAAATATTTTATCAAATTTTTACACAATACTCCATACAAGGTCTTGGTGAGCAGAACAATGATTTGGTCAGTATTATAAGTGGCAGCCGAGAAGCTTGTTGATGTGCTTGCTACGGCTGCACATATACTAAATTGGATCGATACAGAGAAGATTAGCATGGCCCCTGCGAAAGGCATGACACTGCAAATCCGTGAAGCGTTCCATATTTTGTTCTTTTTAATTAGACAAAGAGTCACTTGGGACTAGGAAGATGTTGTACCAAGATTAGCATGGAACTTGTAAAGGGATGACACACAAATCAGTGAAGTGCTCCATATTTTCAACTTTTTTTGATTGACAAATAGGAACTAGGGTTCCTTAGGAAAAGGGAGATGCTGTGCCAAATTCCAAATGTTTAGTTTTTTTTTTTTTTCAAAGCAAAACACAAGGAATGAACTCCATAAGAAGATCAGAAACATTTCCAACTGCATCTGGTGTCAAGGTATTAATGAAGTTGCTCATGTAGTGGACAATCTCAATCATTTGGTAAGATTAGAAGAACTGAAGCTGCTGTACATTTCTTTAGCTGACTCTAGGCCTGACTCTACACAGACAATTGTGTTTGTGGTTTAGTTGTGAACAACATGCTTGTGAGAGGGTAAACGCAGTCTGTCGCTATCAGGAATGATGCAGTCTAGATGCCCACATATGGGGACTTTGTAGGAGTCAGCACTAGCAAAATGCAGAGGTACAACCTCAGTCTGGGAAGACCACATATTGAGAATGAAATTTCCCCTGCCAAAAAAGCATGAACTATAATGAAATGGCAGAAGATGCTGCCAGTACCTTAACAGAGACCCAGACAGTGGACATCACCAAGTGGAATAAACACACTGCCTGGAACCACGCCCCTTTCCTGCATTGACCTGCCCACTTTGTGATGTTCCTATGACTCTTGACACCAATCAAATTATTCTTCTTTCTTTGCTACACAAACTGACCACACTTTAATAATGCACCTCCACAAGTTACCAGCCTCTTGGAAAATTGCAATTAGGGTAACTAAGCATTTGCTCTCCAAATAATTTTATCACATTTTTACACAATACTCCATACAAAGGTCTTGGTGAGCAGAACAATGATATGGTCAGTATTATAAGTGGCAGCTGAGGAGCTGGTTTATGTGCTTGCTACGGCTGCACATATACTAAAATTGGATCGATACAGAGAAGATTAGCATGGCCCCTGCGAAAGGATGACACGCAAATCCGTGAAGCGTTCCATATTTTGTTCTTTTTTAATTAGACAAAGAGTCACTTGGGACTAGGAAGATGTTGTACCAAGATTAGCATGGAACTTGTAAAGGGATGACACACAAATCAGTGAAGTGCTCCATATTTTCAACTTTTTTTTGATTGACAAATAGGAACTAGGGTTCCTTAGGAAAAGGGAGATGCTGTGCCAAATTCCAAAATGTTCATTTTTTTTATTTTCAAAGCAAACACACAGGGAGAAGACCCATAAGAAGATCAGAAACATTTCCAACTGCAACTGGTGTCAATGTATTAATGAAGTTGCTCATGTAGTGGACAATCTCAATCATTTGGTATGATAAGAAGAACTGAAGCTGCTGTACATTTCTTTAGCTGACTCTAGGACTGACTCTACACAGACAATTGTGTTTGTGGTTTAGTTGTGAACAAAATGCTTGTGAGAGGGTAAACGCAGTCTGTCGCTATCAGGAATGATGCAGTCTAGATGCCCACATATGGGGACTTTGTAGGAGTCAGCACTAGCAAAATGCAGAGGTACAACCTCAGTCTGGGAAGACAACATATTTGAGAATGAAATTTCCCCTGCCAAAAAAGCATGAACTATAATGAAATGGCAGAAGATTGCTGCCAGTTCCTTAACAGAGACCCAGATAGTGACATCACCACGTGTAATAAACAAACTGCCTGGAACCCACGCCCCTTTCCTGCATTGACCTGCCCACTTTGTGATGTTCCCTATGACTCTTGACACCAATCAAATTATTCATTCTTTACTTTGCTACACAAACTAGACACACTTTAATCATGCACCTCCACAAGTTACCAGCCTCTGGAAAATGCAATTAGGGTAACTAAGCATTTGCTCTCCAAATATTTTATCACAATTTTTACACAATACTCCATACAAGGTCTTGGTGAGCAGAACAATGATATGGTCAGTATTATAAGTGGCAGCCTGAGAAGCTGGTTGATGTGCTTGCTACGGCTGCACATATACTAAAATTGGATCGATACAGAGAAGATTAGCATGGCCCCTGCGAAAGGATGACACGCAAATCCGTGAAGCGTTCCATATTTTGTTCTTTTTTAATTAGACAAAGAGTCACTTGGGACTAGGAAGATGTTGTACCAAGATTAGCATGGAACTTGTAAAAGGGATGACACACAAATCAGTGAAGTGCTCCATATTTTCAACTTTTTTTGATTGACAAATAGGAACTAGGGTTCCTTGGGAAAAGGGAGATGCTGTGCCAAATTCCAAATGTTATTTTATTTTCAAAGCAAAACACACAGGGATAAGACTCCATAAGAAGATCAGAAACATTTTCCAACTGCAATCTGGTGTCAATGTATTAATGAAGTTGCTCATGTAGTGGACAATCTCAATCATTTGGTAAGATAGAAGAACTGAAGCTGCTGTACATTTCTTTAGCTGACTCTAGGGACTGACTCTACACAGACAATTGTGTTTGTGGTTTAGTTGTGAACAACATGCTTGTAAGAGGGTAAACGCAGTCTGCGCTTATCAGGAATGATGCAGTCTAGATGCCC
Organism: Denticeps clupeoides; assembly: GCF_900700375.1. Classification (NCBI taxonomy): domain Eukaryota; kingdom Metazoa; phylum Chordata; class Actinopteri; order Clupeiformes; family Denticipitidae; genus Denticeps; species Denticeps clupeoides. Next base: position 13,365 of record NW_021630032.1, on the reverse strand, counting down.
ACATATGGGGACTTTGTAGGAGTCAGCACTAGCAAAATGCAGAGGTACAACCTCAGTCTGGGAAGACCACATATTTGAGAATGAAATTTCCCCTTCCAAAAAAGCATGAACTATAATGAAATGGCAGAAGATGGCTGCCAGTACCTTAACAGAGACCCAGACAGTGACATCACCACGTGGAATAAACACACCTCCTGGAACCACGCCCCTTTCCTGCATTGACCTGTTCACTTTGTGATGTTCCCATGACTCTTGACAACCAATCAAATTATTCATCTTTCTTTGCTACACAAACTGACCACACTTTAATCATGCACCTCCACAAGTTACCAGCCTCTTGGAAAATGCAATTAGGGTAACTAATCATTTGCTCTCCAAATATTTTATCACATTTTTACACAATACTCCATACAAGGTCTTGGTGAGCAGAACAATGATATGGTCAGTATTATATGTGGAAACTGGTTGATGTGCTTGCTACGGCTGCACATATACTAAAATTGGATCGATACAGAGAAGATTAGCATGGCCCCTGCGAAAGGATGACACGCAAATCCGTGAAGCGTTCCATATTTTGTTCTTTTTTAATTAGACAAAGAGTCACTTGGGACTAGGAAGATGTTTGTACCAAGATTAGCATGGAACTTGTAAAGGGATGACACACAAATCAGTGAAGTGCTCCATATTTTCAACTTTTTTTGATTGACAAATAGGAACTAGGGTTCCTTGGGAAAAGGGAGATGCTGTGACAAATTCCAATTGTTCAGTTTTTTTTTTTTTTCAAAGCAAACACACAAAAAGGAACTCCATAAGAAGATCAGAAACATTTCCAACTGCATCTGGTGTCAATATATTAATGAAGTTGCTCATGTAGTGGACAATCTCAATCATTTGGTAAGATAAGAAGAACTGAAGCTACTGTACATTTCTTTAGCTGACTCTAGGCCTGACTCTACACAGACAATTGTGTTTGTGGTTTAGTTGTGAACAACATGCTTGTGAGAGGGTAAACGCAGTCTGTCGCTATCAGGAATGATGCAGTCTAGATGCCCACATATGGGGACTTTGTAGGAGTCAGCACTAGCAAAATGCAGAGGTACAACCTCAGTCTGTGAAGACCACATAATTGAGAATTAAATATCCCGTTCCAAAAAAACATGAACTATAATGAAATGGCAGAAGATTGCTGCCAGTACCTCAACAGAGACCCAGACAGTGACATCATCACGTGGAATAAACAAACTGCCTGGAACCACGCCCCTTTCCTGCATTGACCTGCCCACTTTGTGATGTTCCTATGACTCTTGACACCAATCAAATTATTCTTCTTTACTTTGCTACACAAACTAGACCATACTTTAATCATGCACCTCCACAAGTTACCAGCCTCTTGGAAAATGCAATTAGGGTAACTAAGCATTTGCTCTCCAAATATTTTATCACATTTTACACAATACTCCATACAAGGTCTTGGTGAGCAGAACAATGATATGGTCAGTATTATAAGTGGCAGCTGAGAAACTGGTTGATGTGCTTGCTACGGCTGCACATATACTAAAATTGGATCGATACAGAGAAGATTAGCATGGCCCCTGCGAAAGGATGACACGCAAATCCGTGAAGCGTTCCATATTTTGTTCTTTTTTAATTAGACAAAGAGTCACTTGGGACTAGGAAGATGTTGTACCAAGATTAGCATGGAACTTGTAAAAAGATGACACACAATCAGTGAAGTGCTCCATATTTTCAACTTTTTTTGATTGACAAATAGGAACTAGGGTTCCTTAGGAAAAGGGAGATTGCTGTGCCAAATTCCAAATGTTCAGTTTTTTTTTTTTCAAAGCAAAAACACACAGGGATAAAGACCATAAGAAGATCAGAAACATTTCCAACTGCATCTGGTATCAATGTATTGATGAAGTTGCTCATGTAGTGGACAATCTCAATCATTTGGTATGATAAGAAGAACTGAAGCTGCTGTACATTTCTTTAGCTGACTCTAGGACTGACTCTACACAGACAATTGTGTTTGTGGTTTAGTTGTGAACAACATGCTTGTGAAGAGGGTAAACGCAGTCTGCCGCTATCAGGAATGATGCAGTCTAGATGCCCACATATGGGGACTTTGTAGGAGTCAGCACTAGCAAAATGCAGAGGTACAACCTCAGTCTGGAAGACCACATATTTGAGAATGAAATTTCCCCTGCCAAAAAAGCATGAACTATAATGAAATGGCAGAAGATTGCTGCCAGTACCTTAACAGAGACCCAGACAGTGACATCACCACGTGGAATAAACAAACTGCCTGGAACCACGCCCCTTTCCTGCATTGACCTGCCCACTTTGTGATGTTCCCTATGACTCTTGACACCAATCAAATTATTCTTCTTACTTTGCTACACAAACTGACCATACTTTAATCATGCACCTCCACAAGTTACCAGCCTCTTGGAAAATGCAATTAGGGTAACTAAGCATTTGCTCTCCAAATATTTTATCACATTTTTACACAATACTCCATACAAGGTCTTGGTGAGCAGAACAATGATATGGTCAGTATTATAAGTGGCAGCTGAGAAGCTTGTTGATGTGCTTGCTACGGCTGCACATATACTAAAATTGGATCGATACAGAGAAGATTAGCATGGCCCCTGCGAAAGGATGACACGCAAATCCGTGAAGCGTTCCATATTTTGTTCTTTTTTAATTAGACAAAGAGTCACTTGGGACTAGGAAGATGTTGTACCAAGATTAGCATGGAACTTGTAAAAGGATGACACACAAATCAGTGAAGTGCTCCATATTTTCAACTTTTTTTGATTGACAAATAGGAACTAGGGTTCCTTAGGAAAAGGGAGATGCTGTGCCAAATTCCAAATGTTTATTTTTTTTTTTTTTTTCAAAGCAAAAACACACAGGGATGAACTCCATAAGAAGATCAGAAACATGTCCAACTGCCATCTGGTGTCAATATATTAATGAAGTTGCTCATGTAGTGGACAATCTCAATCATTTGGTTATGATAAGAAGAACTGAAGCTGCTGTACATTTCTTTAGCTGACTCTAGGCCTGACTCTACACAGACAATTGTGTTTGTGGTTTAGTTGTGAACAACATGCTTGTGAGAGGGTAAACGCAGGTCTGTCGCTATCAGGAATGATGCAGTCTAGATGCCCACATATTGGGGACTTTGTAGGAGTCAGCACTAGCAAAATGCAGAGGTACAACCTCAGTCTGGGAAGACCACATATTTGAGAATGAAATTTCCCCTTCCAAAAAAGCATGAACTATAATGAAATGGCAGAAGATGGCTGCCAGTACCTTAACAGAGACCCAAGACAGTGACATCACCACGTGGAATAAACAAACTGCCTGGAACCACGCCCCTTTCCTGCATTGACCTGCCCACTTTGTGATGTTCCTATGACTCTTGACACCAATCAAATTATTCTTCTTACTTTGCTACACAAACTGACCACACTTTAATCATGCACCTCCACAAGTTACCAGCCTCTTGGAAAATGCAATTAGGGTAACTAATCATTTGCTCTCCAAATATTTTATCACATTTTTACACAATACTCCATACAAGGTCTTGGTGAGCAGAACAATGATATGGTCAGTATTATAAGTGGCAGCTGAGAATCAAGTTGATGTGCTTGCTACGGCTGCACATATACTAAAATTGGATCGATACAGAGAAGATTAGCATGGCCCCTGCGAAAAGATGACACGCAAATCCGTGAAAGCGTTCCATATTTTGTTCTTTTTTAATTAGACAAAGAGTCACTTGGGACTAGGAAGATGTTGTACCAAGATTAGCATGGAACTTGCAAAAGGATGACACACAAATCAGTGAAGTGCTCCATATTTTCAACTTTTTTTGATTGACAAATAGGAACTAGGGTTCCTTAGGAAAAGGGAGATGCTGTGCAAATTTCAAATGTTATTTTTTTATTTTTCAAAGCAAACACACAGGGATAAGACTCATAAGAAGATCAGAAACATTTCCAACTGCAATCTGGTGTCAATGTATTAATGAAGTTGCTCATGTAGTGGACAATCTCAATCATTTGGTAATGATAAGAAGAACTGAAGCTGCTGTACATTTCTTTAGCTGACTCTAGGCCTGACTCTACACAGACAATTGTGTTTGTGGTTTAGTTTTGAACAACATGCTTGTGAGAGGGTAAACGCAGTCTGTCGCTATCAGGAATGATGCAGTCTAGATGCCCACATATGGGGAATTTGTAGGAGTCAGCACTAGCAAAATGCAGAGGTACAACCTCAGTCTGGGAAGACCACATAATTTGAGAATGAAATTTCCCCTGCCAAAAAGCATGAACTAAAATGAAATGGCAGAAGATTGCTGCCAGTACCTTAACAGAGACCCAGACAGTGACATCACCACGTGGAATAAACACACTGCCTGGAACCACGCCCCTTTCCTGCATTGACCTGCCCACTTTGTGATGTTCCTATGACTCTTGACACCAATCAAATTATTCTTCTTTCTTTGCTACACAAACTGACCATACTTTAATCATGCACCTCCACAAGTTACCAGCCTCTTGGAAAATGCAATTAGGGTAACTAAGCATTTGCTCTCCAAATATTTGATCACATTTTTACACAATACTCCATACAAGGTCTTGGTGAGCAGAACAATGATATGGTCAGTATTATAAGTGGCACCTGAGAAGCTGGTTTATGTGCTTGCTACGGCTGCACATATACTAAAATTGGATCGATACAGAGAAGATTAGCATGGCCCCTGCAAAATTGTGACGTGCAAATCCTTGAAGTGTTCCATATTTTGTTCTTTTTTTAATTAGACAAAGAGTCACTTGGGACTAGGAAGATGTTGTACCAAGATTAGCATGGAACTTGCAAAAGGATGACACAAAAATCAGTGAAGTGCTCCATATTTTCAACTTTTTTTGATGACAAATAGGAACTAGGGTTCCTTAGGGAAAGGGAGATGCTGTGCCAAATTCAAATGTTTCATTTTTTTTATTTTCAAAGCAAATACACAGGGATAAGACCAATAAGAAGATCAGAAACATATCCAACTGCATCTGGTGTCAATATATTAATGAAGTTGCTCATGTAGTGGACAATCTCAATCATTTGGTATGATTAGAAGATCTGAAGCTGCTGTACATTTCTTTAGCTGACTCTAGGACTGACTCTACACAGACCAATTGTGTTTGTGGTTTAGTTGTGAACAACATGCTTGTGAGAGTGTAAACGCAGTCTGTCGCTATCAGGAATGATGCAGTCTAGATGCCCACATATGGGGACTTTGTAGGAGTCAGCACTAGCAAAGCAGAGGTACAACAGCAGTCTGGGAAGACCACATATTTGAGAATGAAATTTCCCCTTCCAAAAAAGCAATGAACTATAATGAAATGGCAGAAGATTGCCTGCCAGTACCTTAACAGAGACCCAGACAGTGACATCACCACGTGGAATAAACAAACTGCCTGGAACCACGCCCCTTTCCTGCATTGACCTGCCCACTTTCATGATGTTCCTATGACTCTTGACACCAATCAAATTATTCTTCTTACTTTGCTACACAAACTGACCACACTTTAATCATGCACCTCCACAATGTTACCAGCCTCTTGGAAAATGCCAATTAGGTAACTAAGCATTTGCTCTCCAAATAATTTATCACATTTTTACACAATACTCCATACAAGGTCTTGGTGAGCAGAACAATGATATGGTCAGTATTATAAGTGGCACCTGAGAAGCTGGTTTATGTGCTTGCTACGGCTGCACATATACTAAAATTGGATCGATACAGAGAAGATTAGCATGGCCCCTGCGAAAGGATGACACGCAAATCCGTGAAGCGTTCCATATTTCGTTCTTTTTTAATTAGACAAAGAGTCACTTGGGACTAGGAAGATGTTGTACCAAGATTAGCATGGAACTTGCAAAAGGATGACACACAAATCAGTGAAGTGCTCCATATTTTCAACTTTTTTTGATTGACAAATAGGAACTAGGGTTCCTTAGGAAAAGGGAGATGCTGTGCCAAATTCTAAATGTTTATTTTATTTTCAAAGCAAACACACAGCGATAAAGACCACAAGAAGATCAGAAACATATCCAACTGCAACTGGTGTCAAGGTATTAATGAAGTTGCTCATGTAGTGGACAATCTCAATCATTTGGTATGATAAGGAGAACTGAAGCTGCTGTACACTTCTTTAGCTGACTCTAGGCCTGACTCTACGCAGACAATTGTGTTTGTGGTTTAGTTGTGAACAACATGCTTGTAAGAGGGTAAACGCAGTCTGCCGCTATCAGGAATGATGCAGTCTAGATGCCCACATATGGGGACTTTGTAGGAGTCAGCACTAGCAAAATGCAGAGGTACAACCTCAGTCTGGGAAGACCACATATTTGAGAATGAAATTTCCCCTGCCAAAAAAGCATGAACTATAATGAAATGGCAGAAGATGCTGCCAGTACCTTAACAGAGAACCCAGACAGTGACATCACCACGTGGAATAAACACACTGCCTGGAACCACGCCCCTTTCCTGCATTGACCTGCCCACTTTGTGATGTTCCTATGACTCTTGACACCAATCAAATTATTCTTCTTTCTTGCTACACAAACTAACACATACTTAATCATGCACCTCCACAAGTTACCAGCCTCTTGGAAAATGCAATTAGGGTAACTAAGCATTTGCTCTCTCAAATATTTTATCAAATTTTTACACAATACTCCATACAAGGTCTTGGTGAGCAGAACAATGATATGGTCAGTATTATAAGTGGCAGCTGAGAAGCTTGTGATGTGCTTGCTACGGCTGCACATATACTAAAATTGGATCGATACAGAGAAGATTAGCATGGCCCCTGCAAAATGATGACATGCAATCCGGAAGCGTTCCATATTTTGTTCTTTTTTAATTAGACAAAGAGTCACTTGGGACTAGGAAGATGTTGTACCAAGATTAGCATGGAACTTGTAAAGGGATGACACACAATCAGTGAAGTGCTCCATATTTTCAACTTTTTTTGATTGACAAATAGGAACTAGGGTTCCTTAGGAAAAGGGAGATGCTGTGCCAAATTCCAAATGTTCTAGTTTTTTTTTTTTTCAAAGCAAAACACAGGAATGAACTCCATAAGAAGATCAGAAACATTTCCAACTGCATACTGGTGTCAATGTATTAATGAAGTTGCTCATGTAGTGGACAATCTCAATCATTTGGTATGATAAGAAGTACTGAAGCTGCTGTACATTTCTTTAGCTGACTCTAGGCCTGACTCTACACAGACAATTGTGTTTGTGGTTTAGTTGTGAACAACATGCTTGTAAGAGGGTAAACGCAGTCTGCCGCTATCAGGAATGATGCAGTCTAGATGCCCACATATGGGGACTTTGTAGGAGTCAGCACTAGCAAAATGCAGAGGTACAACCTCAGTCTGGGAAGACCACATATTTGAGAATGAAATTTCCCCTTCCAAAAAAGCATGAACTATAATGAAATGGCAGAAGATGGCTGCCAGTACCTTAACAGATACCCAGACAGTGACATTGCACCGTGGAATAAACAAACTGCCTGGAACCACGCCCCTTTCCTGCATTGACCTGCCCACTTTGTGATGTTCCTATGACTCTTGACACCAATCAAATTATTCTTCTTTACTTTGCTACACCAACTAGACATACTTTAATCATGCACCTCCACAAGTTACCAGCCTCTTGGAAATGCAATTTAGGGTAACTAAGCATTTGCTCTCCAAATATTTTATCACATTTTTACACAATTACTCCATACAAGGTCTTGGTGAGCAGAAACAATGATATGGTCAGTATTATAAGTGGCAGCTGAGAAGACTGTTTATGTGCTTGCTACTGCTGCACATATACTAAAATTGGATCGAATACAGAGAAGATTAGCATGGCCCCTGCGAAAGGATGACACGCGAATCCGTGAAGCGTTTCCATATTTTTGTTCTTTTTTAATTAGACAAAGAGTCACTTGGACTAGGAAGATGTTGTACCAAGATTAGCATGGAACTTGTCAACGGATGACACAAAATCAGTGAAGTGCTCATATTTTCAACTTTTTTTGATTGACAAATAGGAACTAGGGTTCCTTTGGGAAAAGGAGATGCTGTGCAAAATTCAAATGTTCAGTTTTTTGTTATTTTTCAAAGCAAACACACAGGGAAGAAGACCATAAGAAGATCAGAAACATTTCCAACTGCACTGGTGTCAATGTATTACTGAAGTTGCTCATGTAGTGACAATCTCAATCATTTGGTAATGATTAAGAAGAAATGAAGCTGCTGTACATTTCTCTTAGCGACTCTAGGCCTGACTCTACACAGACAATTGTGTTTGTGGTTTAGTTGTGAACAACATGCTTGTGAGAGGGTAAACAGCAGTCTGTCGCTATCAGGAATGATGCAGTCTAGATGCCCACATATGGGGACTTGTAGGAGTCAGCACTAGCAAAATGCAGAGGTACAACCCAAGTCTGGAAGACCACATATTTGAGAATGAAATTTCCCCTGCCAAAAAAGCATGAAACTATAATAAATGGCAGAAGATTGCTGCAGTACCTTAACAAGAGACCCAGACAGTGACATCACCACGTGGAATAAACAAACTGCCTGAACCACGCCCCTTTCCTGCATTGACCTGCCACTTTGTGATGTTCCTAGACTCTTACACCAATCAAATTATTCTTCTTTCTTTGCTACACAAACTGACCATACTTTAATCATGCACCTCCACAAGTTACCAGCTCTTGGAAAATGCAATTAGGTAACTAAGCATTTGCTCTCCAAATTAATTTTATCACATTTTACACAATACTCCATACAAGGTCTTGGTGAGCAGAACAATGATATGGTCAGTATTATAAGTGGCATCCTGAGAAGCTGGTTAATGTGCTTGCTACGGCTGCACATATACCTAAAATTGGATCGATACAGAGAAGCTTAGCATGGCCCCTGCGAAAGGATTGACACGCAAATCCGTGAAAGCGTTCCATATTTCTGTTCTTTTTAATTAGACAAAGAGTCACTTGGGACTAGGAAGATGTTGTACCAAGATTAGCATGGAACTTGCAAAAGGATGACACACAAATCAGTGAAGTGCTCCATATTTTCAACTTTTTTTTGATTGACAAATAGGAACTAGGGTTCCTTAGGAAAAGGGAGATGCTGTGCCAAATTCTAAATGTTTATTTTATTTTTTTCAAAGCAAACACAAGGGATAGAGACCATAAGAGATCAGAAACATTTCCAAACTGCAACTGGTGTCAATTATTAATGAAGTTGCTCATGAAGTGGACAATCTCAATCATTTGGTAATGATAAGAAGTACTGAAGCTGCTGTACATTTCTTTAGCTGACTCTAGGCCTGACTCTACACAGACAATTGTGTTTGTGGTTTAGTTGTGAACAACATGCTTGTGAGAGGGTAAACGCAGTCTGTCGCTATCAGGAATGATGCAGTCTAGATGCCCACATATGGGGACTTTGTAGGAGTCAGCACTAGCAAAATGCAGAGGTACAACCTCAGTCTGGGAAGACCACATATTTGAGAATGAAATTTCCCCTTCCAAAAAAGCATGAACTATAATGAAATGGCAGAAGATTGCTGCCAGTACCTTAACAGAGACCCAGACAGTGACATCACCACGTGGAATAAACACACTGCCTGGAACCACGCCCCTTTCCTGCATTGACCTGCCCACTTTGTGATGTTCCCTATGACTCTTGACACCAATCAAATTATTCTTCTTTCTTTGCTACACAAACTGACCACACTTTAATCATGCACCTCCACAAGTTACCAGCCTCTTGGAAAATGCAATTAGGGTAACTAAGCATTTGCTCTCCAAATATTTTATCACATTTTTACACAATACTCCATACAAGGTCTTGGTGAGCAGAACAATGATATGGTCAGTATTATAAGTGGCAGCCTGAGAAGCTGGTTGATGTGCTTGCTACGGCTGCACATATACTAAAATTGGATCGATACAGAGAAGATTAGCATGGCCCCTGCGAAAGGATGACACGCAAATCCGTGAAGCGTTCCATATTTTGTTCTTTTTTAATTAGACAAAGAGTCACTTGGGACTAGGAAGATGTTGTACCAAGATTAGCATGGAACTTGTAAAGGGATGACACACAAATCAGTGAAGTGCTCCATATTTTCAACTTTTTTTGATTGACAAATAGGAACTAGGGTTCCTTAGGAAAAGGGAGATGCTGTGCCAAATTCCAAATGTTTAGTTTTTTTTTTTTTCAAAGCAAACACACAAGGATGAACTCCATAAGAAGATCAGAAACATTTCCAACTGCATCTGGTGTCAATGTATTAATGAAGTTGCTCATGTAGTGGACAATCTCAATCATTTGGTATGATAAGAAGATACTGAAGCTGCTGTACATTTCTTTAGCTGACTCTAGGACTGACTCTACACAGACAATTGTGTTTGTGGTTTAGTTTTGAACAACATGCTTGTGAGAGGGTAAACGCAGTCTGTCGCTATCAGGAATGATGCAGTCTAGATGCCCACATATGGGGACTTTGTAGGAGTCAGCACTAGCAAAATGCAGAGGTACAACCACAGTCTGGGAAGACCACATATTTGAGAATGAAATTTCCCCTTCCAAAAAAGCATGAACTATAATGAAATGGCAGAAGATGGCTGCCAGTACCTTAACAGAGACCCAGACAGTGACATCACCACGTGGAATAAACACACTGCCTGGAACCACGCCCCTTTCCTGCATTGACCTGCCCACTTTGTGATGTTCCTATGACTCTTGTCACCAATCAAATTATTCTTCTTACTTTGCTACACAAACTAGACATACTTTAATCATGCACCTCCACAAGTTACCAGCCTCTTGGAAAATGCAATTAGGGTAACTAAGCATTTGCTCTCTAAATATTTTATCACATTTTTACACAATACTCCATACAAGGTCTTGGTGAGCAGAACAATGATATGGTCAGTATTATAAGTGGCAGCTGAGAAGCTGGTTGATGTGCTTGCTACGGCTGCACATATACTAAAATTGGATCGATACAGAGAAGATTAGCATGGCCCCTGCAAAATTGTGACATGCAAATCCGTGAAGCGTTCCATATTTTGTTCTTTTTTAATTAGACAAAGAGTCACTTGGGACTAGGAAGATGTTGTACCAAGATTAGCATGGAACTTGCAAAAGGATGACACACAAATCAGTGAAGTGCTCCATATTTTCAACTTTTTTTGATTGACAAATAGGAACTAGGGTTCCTTAGGAAAAGGGAGATGCTGTGCCAAATTCCAAATGTTTAGTTTTTTTTTTTTTTCAAAGCAAAACACAAGGATGAACTCCATAAGAAGATCAGAAACATGTCCAACTGCATCTGGTGTCAATGTATTAATGAAGTTGCTCATGTAGTGGACAATCTCAATCATTTGGTATGATAAGAAGAACTGAAGCTGCTGTACATTTCTTTAGCTGACTCTAGGCCTGACTCTACACAGACAATTGTGTTTGTGGTTTAGTTTTGAACAACATGCTTGTGAGAGGGTAAACGCAGTCTGCCGCTATCAGGAATGATGCAGTCTAGATGCCCACATATGGGGACTTTGTAGGAGTCAGCACTAGCAAAATGCAGAGGTACAACCTCAGTCTGGGAAGACCACATATTTGAGAATGAAATTTCCCCTTCCAAAAAAGCATGAACTATAATGAAATGGCAGAAGATGGCTGCCAGTACCTTAACAGAGACCCAGACAGTGACATCACCACGTGGAATAAACACACTGCCTGGAACCACGCCCCTTTCCTGCATTGACCTGCCCACTTTGTGATGTTCCCATGACTCTTGACACCAATCAAATTATTCATCTTTCTTTGCTACACAAACTGACCACTACTTTAATCATGCACCTCCACAAGTTACCAGCCTCTTGCAAAATGCAATTAGGGTAACTAAGCATTTGCTCTCCAAATATTTTATCACATTTTTACACAATACTCCATACAAGGTCTTGGTGAGCAGAACAATGATATGGTCAGTATTATAAGTGGCAGCCTGAGAAGCTTGTTGATGTGCTTGCTACGGCTGCACATATACTAAAATTGGATCGATACAGAGAAGATTAGCATGGCCCCTGCGAAAGGATGACACGCAAATCCGTGAAGCGTTCCATATTTTGTTCTTTTTTAATTAGACAAAGAGTCACTTGGGACTAGGAAGATGTTGTACCAAGATTAGCATGGAACTTGCAAAAGGATGACACACAAATCAGTGAAGTGCTCCATATTTTCAACTTTTTTTGATTGACAAATAGGAACTAGGGTTCCTTAGGAAAAGGGAGATGCTGTGCCAAATTCCAAATGTTTATTTTATTTTCAAAGCAAACACACAGGATAAGACTCATAAGAAGATCAGAAACATTTTCCAACTGCATCTGGTGTCAATGTATTGAATGAAGTTGCTCATGTAGTGGACAATCTCAATCATTTGGTAAGATTAGAAGATCTGAAGCTGCTGTACATTTCTTTAGCTGACTCTAGGCCTGACTCTACACAGACAATTGTGTTTGTGGTTTAGTTGTGAACAACATGCTTGTGAGAGGGTAAACGCAGTCTGCCGCTATCAGGAATGATGCAGTCTAGATGCCCACATATGGGGACTTTGTAGGAGTCAGCACTAGCAAAATGCAGAGGTACAACCTCAGTCTGGGAAGACCACATATTTGAGAATGAAATTTCCCCTGCCAAAAAAGCATGAACTATAATGAAATGGCAGAAGATGGCTGCCAGTACCTTAACAGAGACCCAGACAGTGACATCACCACGTGGAATAACACACTGCCTGGAACCACGCCCCTTTCCTGCATTGACCTGCCCACTTTGTGATGTTCCTCATGACTCTTGACAACAATCAAATATTCATCTTTCTTCTGCTACACAACTGACCACACTTTAATTCATGCACCTCCACAAGTTACCAGCCTCTTGGAAAATGCAATTAGGGTAACTAAGCATTTGCTCTCCTAAATATTTTATCAAATTTTTACACAATACCTCCATACAAGGTCTTGGTGAGCAGAACAATGATATGGTCAGTATTATAAGTGGCAGCTGAGAAGCTGTTGATGTGCTTGCTACGGCTGCACATATACTAAAATTGATCAATACAGAGAAGATTAGCATGGCCCTGCGAAAGGATGACACGCAAATTCCGTGAAGCGTTCCATATTTGTTCTTTTTTAATTAGACAAAGAGTCACGGGACTAGGAAGATGTTGTACCAAGATTAGCATGGAACTGTAAAGGGATGACACACAAATCAGTGAAGT
>NW_021630031.1:0-26405 GCF_900700375.1 Denticeps clupeoides | reverse complement strand
TAAAGTTCAAGATTTTCAAGCAGAGTTTGTGTACGGACAAACCAGCTGAAGAATGCCCAATCTTGTCTGATCTCAGAAGCTAAGAAGGCTTGGGCCCTGGTTAGTACTTGGATGGGAGACTACATGGGAATGCCAGGTGCTGTAAGCTTTAACTATTGTAAAACTTTTAAAATGAAAGTATTTACATCACTTTGTTAACTTTTTAAAAGTAAGTTAAGGGGTACTTTCTTTCTTTAGTATGTTTTCCCGCCTTTTTTTTTTTTTTTTTTTTTTTTTTTTTTTTTTTTTTTTAACTTCTCTTCAGGTTTCTTGTCTGTGTGTGCTCTACAACGATCATTCACAGGCTTGGCTATGGAGTGGGGTGGAGCTGAATCGATTAGGTGGGGTTTTCCAGCCCTCGGCCTTCAGGTGCTACGCACCCTGATGTCAATTTAATATCTTGATATTTCATATTAAGCGGATTTTTGTTATAACAGGGAGAAGTCGGCAATAGGGCCTGCTCAATCCGCTTTATTCATCGACCCAGTATTGCATTGCCTCTAGAAGGTGTGCACTTTATTTGTTGTTTTGCAAATAAAAGCTTACCACTCCAACTTTTATGCCTTTTTCTCCATCATAATTTGACAGTAAAGCGGGAGTTTTCACTCTTTGATAGTTGTTCAAGCCCCTTTGGTTTAAAGTTCAAGATTTTCAAAGCAGAGTTTGTGTACGGACAAACCAGCTGAAGAATGCCCAATCTTGTCTGATCTCAGAAGCTAAGAAGGCTTGGGCCTGGTTAGTACTTGAATGGGAGACTACATGGGATGCCAGGTGCTGTAAGTTTTAACTATTGTAAGACTTTTAAAATGAAAGTATTTACATCACTTTGTTAACTTTTTTAAAGTAAGTTAAGGGGTACTTTCTTTCTTTAGTATGTTTTCCCGCCTTTTTTCTTTTTTTTTTTTTTTTTTTTTTTTAACTTCTCTTCAGGTTTCTTTGTCTGTGTGTGCTCTACAACGATCATTCACAGGCTTGGCTATGGAGTGGGGTGGAGCTGAATCGATTAGGTGGGGTTTTCCAGCCCTCGGCCTTCAGGTGCTACGCACCCTGATGTCAATTTAATATCTGATATTTCATATTAAGCGGATTTTTATAACAGGGAGTCGGCAATAGGGCCTGCTCAATCCGCTTTATTCATCGACCCAGTATTGCATTGCCTCTAGAAGGTGTGCACTTTATTTATTGTTTTGCAAATAAAAGCTTACCACTCCAACTTTTATGCCTTTTCTCCATCATAATTTGACAGTAAAGCGGGAGTTTTCACTCTTTGATATGTGTTCAAGCCCCTTTGGTTTAAAGTTCAAGATTTTCAAGCAGAGTTTGTGTACGGACAAACCAGCTGAAGAATGCCCAATCTTGTCTGATCTCAGAAGCTAAGAAGGCTTGGGCCTGGTTAGTACTTGGATGGGAGACTACATGGGAATACCAGGTGCTGTAAGCTTTAACTATTGAAAAACTTTTAAAATGAAAGTATTTACATGGCTTTGTTAGCTTTTTTTGCCTTTTTCTCCATCATAATTTGATAGTAAAGCGGGAGTTTTCGCACTTTATAATGTTTTCAAAGCCCTTTTGGTTTAAAGTTCAAGATTTTCAAGCAGAGTTTGTGTACGGACAAACCAGCTGAAGAATGCCCAATCTTGTCTGATCTCAGAAGCTAAGAAGGCTTGGGCCTGGTTAGTACTTGGATGGGAGACTACATGGGAATGCCAGGTGCTGTAAGCTTTAACTATTGAAAAACTTTTAAAATGAAAGTATTTACATCACTTTGTTAACTTTTTTAAAGTAAGTTAAGGGGTACTTTCTTTCTTTAGTATGTTTTCCCGCCTTTTTTCTTTTTTTTTTTTTTTTTTTTTTTTAACTTCTCTTCAGGTTTCTTTGTCTGTGTGTGCTCTACAACGATCATTCACAGGCTTGGCTATGGAGTGGGGTGGAGCTGAATCGATTAGGTGGGGTTTTCCAGCCCTCGGCCTTCAGGTGCTACGCACCCTGATGTCAATTTAATATCTGATATTTCATATTAAGCGGATTTTTATAACAGGGAGTCGGCAATAGGGCCTGCTCAATCCGCTTTATTCATCGACCCAGTATTGCATTGCCTCTAGAAGGTGTGCACTTTATTTATTGTTTTGCAAATAAAAGCTTACCACTCCAACTTTTATGCCTTTTCTCCATCATAATTTGACAGTAAAGCGGGAGTTTTCACTCTTTGATATGTGTTCAAGCCCCTTTGGTTTAAAGTTCAAGATTTTCAAGCAGAGTTTGTGTACGGACAAACCAGCTGAAGAATGCCCAATCTTGTCTGATCTCAGAAGCTAAGAAGGCTTGGGCCTGGTTAGTACTTGGATGGGAGACTACATGGGAATGCCAGGTGCTGTAAGCTTTAACTATTGAAAAACTTTTAAAATGAAAGTATTTACATGGCTTTGTTAGCTTTTTTTGCCTTTTCTCCATCATAATTTGATAGTAAAGCGGGAGTTTTCGCACTTTATAATGTTTTCAAAGCCCTTTTGGTTTAAAGTTCAAGATTTTCAAGCAGAGTTTGTGTACGGACAAACCAGCTGAAGAATGCCCAATCTTGTCTGATCTCAGAAGCTAAGAAGGCTTGGGCCTGGTTAGTACTTGGATGGGAGACTACATGGGAATGCCAGGTGCTGTAAGCTTTAACTATTGAAAAACTTTTAAAATGAAAGTATTTACATCACTTTGTTAACTTTTTTAAAGTAAGTTAAGGGGTACTTTCTTTCTTTAGTATGTTTTCCCGCCTTTTTTCTTTTTTTTTTTTTTTTTTTTTTTAACTTCTCTTCAGGTTTCTTTGTCTGTGTGTGCTCTACAACGATCATTCACAGGCTTGGCTATGGAGTGGGGTGGAGCTGAATCGATTAGGTGGGGTTTTCCAGCCCTCGGCCTTCAGGTGCTACGCACCCTGATGTCAATTTAATATCTGATATTTCATATTAAGCGGATTTTTATAACAGGGAGTCGGCAATAGGGCCTGCTCAATCCGCTTTATTCATCGACCCAGTATTGCATTGCCTCTAGAAGGTGTGCACTTTATTTGTTGTTTTGCAAATAAAAGCTTACCACTCCAACTTTTATGCCTTTTCTCCATCATAATTTGACAGTAAAGCGGGAGTTTTCACTCTTTGATATGTGTTCAAGCCCCTTTGGTTTAAAGTTCAAGATTTTCAAGCAGAGTTTGTGTACGGACAAACCAGCTGAAGAATGCCCAATCTTGTCTGATCTCAGAAGCTAAGAAGGCTTGGGCCTGGTTAGTACTTGGATGGGAGACTACATGGGAATGCCAGGTGCTGTAAGCTTTAACTATTGAAAAACTTTTAAAATGAAAGTATTTACATCACTTTGTTAACTTTTTTAAAGTAAGTTAAGGGGTACTTTCTTTCTTTAGTATGTTTTCCCGCCTTTTTTCTTTTTTTTTTTTTTTTTTTTTTTTAACTTCTCTTCAGGTTTCTTTGTCTGTGTGTGCTCTACAACGATCATTCACAGGCTTGGCTATGGAGTGGGGTGGAGCTGAATCGATTAGGTGGGGTTTTCCAGCCCTCGGCCTTCAGGTGCTACGCACCCTGATGTCAATTTAATATCTGATATTTCATATTAAGCGGATTTTTATAACAGGGAGTCGGCAATAGGGCCTGCTCAATCCGCTTTATTCAACGACCCAGTATTGCATTGCCTCTAGAAGGTGTGCACTTTATTTATTGTTTTGCAAATAAAAGCTTACCACTCCAACTTTTATGCCTTTTCTCCATCATAATTTGATAGTAAAGCGGGAGTTTTCGCACTTTATAATGTTTTCAAAGCCCTTTTGGTTTAAAGTTCAAGATTTTCAAGCAGAGTTTGTGTACGGACAAACCAGCTGAAGAATGCCCAATCTTGTCTGATCTCAGAAGCTAAGAAGGCTTGGGCCTGGTTAGTACTTGGATGGGAGACTACATGGGAATGCCAGGTGCTGTAAGCTTTAACTATTGAAAAACTTTTAAAATGAAAGTATTTACATCACTTTGTTAACTTTTTTAAAGTAAGTTAAGGGGTACTTTCTTTCTTTAGTATGTTTTCCCGCCTTTTTTCTTTTTTTTTTTTTTTTTTTTTTTTTAACTTCTCTTCAGGTTTCTTTGTCTGTGTGTGCTCTACAACGATCATTCACAGGCTTGGCTATGGAGTGGGGTGGAGCTGAATCGATTAGGTGGGGTTTTCCAGCCCTCGGCCTTCAGGTGCTACGCACCCTGATGTCAATTTAATATCTGATATTTCATATTAAGCGGATTTTTATAACAGGGAGTCGGCAATAGGGCCTGCTCAATCCGCTTTATTCATCGACCCAGTATTGCATTGCCTCTAGAAGGTGTGCACTTTATTTGTTGTTTTGCAAATAAAAGCTTACCACTCCAACTTTTATGCCTTTTCTCCATCATAATTTGACAGTAAAGCGGGAGTTTTCACTCTTTGATATGTGTTCAAGCCCCTTTGGTTTAAAGTTCAAGATTTTCAAGCAGAGTTTGTGTACGGACAAACCAGCTGAAGAATGCCCAATCTTGTCTGATCTCAGAAGCTAAGAAGGCTTGGGCCTGGTTAGTACTTGAATGGGAGACTACATGGGAATGCCAGGTGCTGTAAGTTTTAACTATTGTAAGACTTTTAAAATGAAAGTATTTACATCACTTTGTTAACTTTTTTAAAGTAAGTTAAGGGGTACTTTCTTTCTTTAGTATGTTTTTCCCGCCTTTTTTCTTTTTTTTTTTTTTTTTTTTTTTTAACTTCTCTTCAGGTTTCTTTGTCTGTGTGTGCTCTACAACGATCATTCACAGGCTTGGCTATGGAGTGGGGTGGAGCTGAATCGATTAGGTGGGGTTTTCCAGCCCTCGGCCTTCAGGTGCTACGCACCCTGATGTCAATTTAATATCTGATATTTCATATTAAGCGGATTTTTATAACAGGGAGTCGGCAATAGGGCCTGCTCAATCCGCTTTATTCAACGACCCAGTATTGCATTGCCTCTAGAAGGTGTGCACTTTATTTATTGTTTTGCAAATAAAAGCTTACCACTCCAACTTTTATGCCTTTTCTCCATCATAATTTGACAGTAAAGCGGGAGTTTTCACTCTTTGATATGTGTTCAAGCCCCTTTGGTTTAAAGTTCAAGATTTTCAAGCAGAGTTTGTGTACGGACAAACCAGCTGAAGAATGCCCAATCTTGTCTGATCTCAGAAGCTAAGAAGGCTTGGGCCTGGTTAGTACTTGGATGGGAGACTACATGGGAATGCCAGGTGCTGTAAGCTTTAACTATTGAAAAACTTTTAAAATGAAAGTATTTACATGGCTTTGTTAGCTTTTTTTGCCTTTTTTTCCATCATAATTTGATAGTAAAGCGGGAGTTTTCGCACTTTATAATGTTTTCAAAGCCCTTTTGGTTTAAAGTTCAAGATTTTCAAGCAGAGTTTGTGTACGGACAAACCAGCTGAAGAATGCCCAATCTTGTCTGATCTCAGAAGCTAAGAAGGCTTGGGCCTGGTTAGTACTTGGATGGGAGACTACATGGGAATGCCAGGTGCTGTAAGCTTTAACTATTGAAAAACTTTTAAAATGAAATTATTTACATCACTTTGTTAACTTTTTTAAAGTAAGTTAAGGGGTACTTTCTTTCTTTAGTATGTTTTCCCGCCTTTTTTCTTTTTTTTTTTTTTTTTTTTTTTTAACTTCTCTTCAGGTTTCTTTGTCTGTGTGTGCTCTACAACGATCATTCACAGGCTTGGCTATGGAGTGGGGTGGAGCTGAATCGATTAGGTGGGGTTTTCCAGCCCTCGGCCTTCAGGTGCTACGCACCCTGATGTCAATTTAATATCTGATATTTCATATTAAGCGGATTTTTATAACAGGGAGTCGGCAATAGGGCCTGCTCAATCCGCTTTATTCATCGACCCAGTATTGCATTGCCTCTAGAAGGTGTGCACTTTATTTATTGTTTTGCAAATAAAAGCTTACCACTCCAACTTTTATGCCTTTTCTCCATCATAATTTGACAGTAAAGCGGGAGTTTTCACTCTTTGATATGTGTTCAAGCCCCTTTGGTTTAAAGTTCAAGATTTTCAAGCAGAGTTTGTGTACGGACAAACCAGCTGAAGAATGCCCAATCTTGTCTGATCTCAGAAGCTAAGAAGGCTTGGGCCTGGTTAGTACTTGGATGGGAGACTACATGGGAATACCAGGTGCTGTAAGCTTTAACTATTGAAAAACTTTTAAAATGAAAGTATTTACATGGCTTTGTTAGCTTTTTTTGCCTTTTTTTCCATCATAATTTGATAGTAAAGCGGGAGTTTTCGCACTTTATAATGTTTTCAAAGCCCTTTTGGTTTAAAGTTCAAGATTTTCAAGCAGAGTTTGTGTACGGACAAACCAGCTGAAGAATGCCCAATCTTGTCTGATCTCAGAAGCTAAGAAGGCTTGGGCCTGGTTAGTACTTGGATGGGAGACTACATGGGAATGCCAGGTGCTGTAAGCTTTAACTATTGAAAAACTTTTAAAATGAAAGTATTTACATGGCTTTGTTAGCTTTTTTTGCCTTTTCTCCATCATAATTTGATAGTAAAGCGGGGAGTTTTCGCACTTTATAATGTTTTCAAAGCCCTTTTGGTTTAAAGTTCAAGATTTTCAAGCAGAGTTTGTGTACGGACAAACCAGCTGAAGAATGCCCAATCTTGTCTGATCTCAGAAGCTAAGAAGGCTTGGGCCTGGTTAGTACTTGGATGGGAGACTACATGGGAATGCCAGGTGCTGTAAGCTTTAACTATTGAAAAACTTTTAAAATGAAAGTATTTACATCACTTTGTTAACTTTTTTAAAGTAAGTTAAGGGGTACTTTCTTTCTTTAGTATGTTTTCCCGCCTTTTTTCTTTTTTTTTTTTTTTTTTTTTTTTAACTTCTCTTCAGGTTTCTTTGTCTGTGTGTGCTCTACAACGATCATTCACAGGCTTGGCTATGGAGTGGGGTGGAGCTGAATCGATTAGGTGGGGTTTTCCAGCCCTCGGCCTTCAGGTGCTACGCACCCTGATGTCAATTTAATATCTGATATTTCATATTAAGCGGATTTTTATAACAGGGAGTCGGCAATAGGGCCTGCTCAATCCGCTTTATTCATCGACCCAGTATTGCATTGCCTCTAGAAGGTGTGCACTTTATTTGTTGTTTGCAAATAAAAGCTTACCACTCCAACTTTTATGCCTTTTCTCCATCATAATTTGACAGTAAAGCGGGAGTGTTAGAGTTGTACGCCGTTCCAACACTTATAAACCAGAGAAGAATGACACGAAGAAGTTGAGCTCTTTTACTTGCAAGGAGAGCGATCAGAGACGACCAATACAGCAGCCTCCAAAAAGCTCTGCCGTCTCTTCCGCTTCCTCTCTTTTTATTCAATAATAGGGCGGTACATTCATCACAGGATCACACCAAATAAGCTTATAATTTGCATGTAGGTTTGTCTCTTTGGTAGACGCTCCATCGCCAAGGTCTTCTTGTTTTTCTTGCTTCTCCGCGGCTGCAGGCCTCCTCTTATCAAGTCGCGGTCATTCTGTTCTGCAAACAGCCTTTAGCCCACCAGTTTCTGAAGAGACTAATGATTCAATGTAGTGCGCATATTAAAAAGATTAATATAGTTTAATGCATGCGAGATATATATATATGTCAAAAGGATTAATAGAGTTTAGTACATGTGGGATATATATGTCAAAAAGGTAGTAAAGGTTAATAGCATGATAACTTATATACATTTTCCAACAATTCCCCCCTGTTTATCATGTATCATACCTTTTTCTAAATCTCCTGTTTTTTGTTTTTTTTTTTACTTAATAACAACAACAATAATAATAATAGAAAAATCGTAAGTATAGTGATATATACATATATATATATATATATTTTTTTTTTTTTCTTAATAATAACAACAATAATAATAATAGAAAAAATCGTGAGTATAGTGATATATACATATATCTTTTTTTTTTTTTTTTTTTTCTTAATAATAACAACAATAATAATAATAGAAAAAATCGTGAGTATAGTGATACATACATATATCTTTTTTTTTTTTTTTTTTTTTTTTTAATAATAACAACAACAATAATAATAATAGAAAAATCGTGAATAAAGAAAATAAAAATAATAGGAAAACATCGTGATTATCACACAGAGTGATAATGCCGTCCTGGACCACATAGGGACTGTAGTACGGTGCTGAGAACAGGCCACATGACGCACCGAATCGAAACCACAATGCAACCAACCAAGCATTCAAGAGAACAAAAACGTGGTGTCGCTGTTCAGGAGAGGACAGAATAAACGCTACCCTGCCGATTCAAAACGTTGCTCCTTTTTTTTTTTTTTTTTTTTTTTTTTTTTTTTTTTCATTGAATCAGCAGATTCAAGTCTGCTGAGAGATCCATATTCTACCATCCTATCACCATAAGTCACCATATTTCCGAACGTCGTTTCCAGCCTTATCCAAACAGCACCTTGCCTGATAAATATAGGAAGTTCAGAATTAAAACATCAAAAAGCCTGATAAATTCAGGAAATACAGAATTAAAACAACAAAAAATACATTTAAAACATAATGAGTCAAGCATATGTCCCCCAATATTTCCCCCCTGTTTATCATGTATTGAACTTTTTTTATTTTTTTTTTTTTCCTATAGTACTTCCCTCTTCCGGTAGGATTTTCGACTATTAGTTCATAAACCGAGCAATACATTTACACTCAAAGGGATGTTGCTTCAATTCTCGAAGATAGATTCTCGGAACAGTTGGCTCAACTGAAAGTCACTGGGCTCCATGGACATCTCAAAGCCCTCATCGTGGATTTTATTTTCCAAGAGCGGGTATAACTGTGTGGGATCAACCTCCCTGGGTGATAAGGCCGTAGTGATGAGACGGTTCACAAGACTGCGCAGACAAGGAATACAACAACATCCACACAAGGTCAGAATTGCTGCAAATACAGCCATAGATGTTAAAACAGATTGAACTAGGGCTTTGTATTTCCCGAATACATTCATCCAGGAATCCCACATCGTAGTTTCCACCCCTGAATGCTCCTTCATCTTCCGGTTGAGGGTGCGCAGGCCGTCAATGGCCAATGTCAGACTGCCTCCTGCAGCTGTGTTGTTTGGTATGAACGAGCAGCATTGCTCTCCAAACACGGCGCAAAACCCCATTTTTCTCAGCCAAGAGCATATCAAGCGCTGTTCTGTTCTGAAAAGCCATTAGGGGAGTGGCGGATAATTGCCCATGCACGGCCTCAAAACCGTCTTGTGTCCAATTTCCTAATTTCTGAACATTGTAATGGATGTAGTTGATCCTGTCTACGTTCTTATTAATCGTACACCACCAACACAAGGTTGATTCTAATCCCGCTGCTATTTGATTTGCTATTTTATATTCGTCAGGCACCCCCCTGGGAACCCCAATTGCATCTATGTAAGTTGGATCTGTTAGCTTCTCCCAGGGCGGGGTTGACCGCTTCGTCTGGTGCCAGTCTGCAGGCACCAGGCTGTCTATTTTGAATAATAGGTTACTTATTGTTGTTGGATATATGGACACTGGTAATAAAAGGGTTACTAAGACACACAACCCGGTGGTGTTTGTGGGCAATCGATCAAACAACCTGATCCCAAACTTGATCCCAACTTCTGCAACGACAATCAATGACATTATTACCTGTAATAATGGTCGTGGCCCCATACAAAGCACGCAATCTTGTTGAGTGACATTAGCTGCTTGCTACACTTAAAGAAGCCAATTGTTGTTTTTACCACATCAAGCATGTATCAATGTTTTTTTTTTTTTTTAATATAGGCTAAAGCCATATGTAGCTGTACCAGTCCCACCAACCCCCCTGTTGAGACATGTGTTTTCCCATGGGTCAAAATCGCAGCCCATTTGTATGTAGATATGTACATACGTAGATTTTTTTTTATTTTTTTTTTTTCTTAAAAAAATTGTAAATAATAAAAATGAAATTAACAGTTGTCGATAAGGTAACATCCAAATTGCATCAAAAACCCGCGTAGAAACACATCCTCAGTCATGCTGAAAATCCAAGACTACCATAGCAGTAACATCCAAAATCCGTTACGCACCCGATTCGTCTTTACTCAAAAATTTGCACCTCCCAAAAATAAATAAAAAAAGAATGCATGAAAAATCAGCTAAAGGACATAGTGAAGGAGAACAGAGGTGATACGGTCACAATTTTGGAGGCCTAATGTGGGTGGGGAGTCTGTTTAAAGCTAAGAGGGCCTGCTCTGCATCAGGGTTCCACAGCACCTGAGAAGACATCGATTTATAATGAGTGAGGGCAGTTAAAGGCTTGCTGAACCTTGGAAGAAATACTCAATGGTAGGAACAAAAGGCAATAAATAACAACAACTGTTTTACAGTAATGGATGTGAGGAGTTTGGATGACAGGTCCTTGTCATCTTCCACTAATAATGTGACCCAGAAACAGAAATGTAACAGCAAAAATGCAACTGAAATCCAAACCAAAACTGAGACAATAACCCTATTGCTGTGAATAACAATAATAATAATTATTCTCTAAATGCTCTCGGTCTGGGTTCAAGGAAACAAAAAGTGCACAGCGCAAGTTATAACCAGAATAATGTAGTCATCCCAATGCTACCATTTAAATAAAAAACAATACAGCATCATATCGGTCATTGGCTGGGGCAACACAATGAAATGAAATAAAATCCACAGTACAATATAAATGTGAAGCCTTTTTTTTTTTTTTTTTTTTTTTTTTTTTTTTTTTTCCAGTCTTCCACTGTTCTTTTTTACATGGCTGCACTAGAATCAACAATGAGAAAAGAAAAAAATCACTTGTCAGAGGGATGCGTATCAGTGTGTTATGTCTTCGTATTCAGCGTGAGTGTCAGTGTAGGTCAGTGTAGGTGTGGTGGACCTTATTCAAAGACACAGTAACAGAGGCAAACAGTGCAGCCGTTGGGAAATCTCCCTTCTTAAATAAAATAAAACAACACAAAACCCAGAAAAAAGAACCCAAAGTGTACATACAACAGTACAATATTCATTTAAAATTGCACAGTTTAGATGTAATGTATATATTTTCCCCAGTTTTTCACAAACTTAATTTTAAAACTCTCAGAAAGAAAAGAAAACAAACAAACAAGATACACAAAATGTAAATTCAAAATATTTCCCATATTCCCTTTAAATCTGAATAAGGTGGAGACCCGTTGTAAATCGCTGTGCTGATGCCCAGACGGTAAAATCTATTGCTAAGAGTTCCAAAACAAAACGAGAGAGAGAGATAGATAGGCCCCACACACACACACACACATACCAGAGAGATAAGGTCTGCCAATGCGTGTAGACGCACATACCCACACACACACACACACACCCACACACAGAGGCTGGAGTGTCTCATCAGAACTCCTGTCCTGCACTTGTATTTTCCTGTAGATGTAACCATTCCCCTATTCCGCCAGTACTGAGCAAATGTATATTGGCTATCAGTATATATAGTAACATCTTTCCCTTTCATTAATTTACAAGCCTCAGTTAGAGCAATTATTTTGGCTGCTTGCGCTGAAAAAGTCGATGGTAAGTTGTCAGCTTTAATCACTGCTGTCACCATGGCGTAGCCCGTTTATGTTTTTCCCAAATAATTTTTCTTTGAAGAGCCATCGATGAATATTACCTCACCCTGAGGCAAGGTTGGTCACTTAAATCTAATCTAGATTTAGCTGTGTGTTCGTGTTATTCTCCGTCATCGGGTAAAGTTAACAATGTGGCTGGGTTAAATGTGGTGCATTGTTCGATAGTGAGATGTGGCTGTGACAGCAACGTGGCCATGCAGGAGAGGTGCCTTGCAGGTGATAAAAAGATCATATTGGTTTGCAGTAGTAAAGCAGCCACTGCATGTGGGACCTTAAGGGTCAATGGGTGGAATAAAACTATTCCGGCACTTGCTTCTACTGCCATCGACGCCGCTATCACCGCCCTCACACAGTGTGGCATTGTGCGGGCTACACTATCTAATTTGGATGAAAAATATGCTCTCGGTCTTAGTTTGTCTCCATGTTGTTGGCCTAGGACAGAAGTCATATATTTGTCTTTGCAGTCCACCATTTCTATAAACGGTTTACTATAATTTGGCAAGGCTAGAGCTAAATTGGAGGTCAGCGCCTGTTTAATATCACAAAAAGCTTTTTCTGCTTCTGACGTCCAATTTAGCGGTGATGTCATTTTCAGGTCTTCAGTGTAAATTAAAGCCGTGAGTGGGGAAGTAATCTCAGCGTAATTTGGTATCCAACTTCTACAATAATTAGTTAATCCTAAGAATGACATCATTGGTTTTTTAGTAATTGGTTTTGGCGCCTGTAGGACCGCTGTTTTCCGTTCTTCTAGAATAGTTCTGCCGCCTGCACTGAGGTGGTGACCCAGGTATTTGACTTGTGGATTCCACAATTGCAATTTGTTTTTACTAACTTTGTGCCCCTCTATAGCTAGGTGATTTAAGAGGGCCACAGTGTCGTTTTTACATGCATCTAGACTCGGAGAAGCCACTAATATATCATCAACGTAAAGTAGAATCTGACTTCCCCCCGGTGGTTGAAATTTGGACATGCTGGCATGCATGGCTTGGGAATATATAGTAGGGCTTTCGCAATAGCCCTGGGGAAGCCTAGTATAGGTGTATCGTTTCCCCTTAAATGTAAAAGCGAACCAAAATTGGCTGTCTGGGTCTATGGGAATGGAGAAAAAGGCATTACTAATGTCGACCACAGTAAATATTTGCGCATCTGGTCTTTAGAATTTGGAATTTAGTAATGTGTGTGGGTCAGGCACACACGGAGCTCGCTGTACTACTGCAGCATTTACTGCCTGCAGATCCTGCACCATTCTCCATCCCACCGAGGGAGCTTGCTTTTTCACCGGGAATATAGGTATATTGCAGGGGGAATAATCTCTCTCTATAATAACCCCTGCTTGCTGTAAGTCACGTATCACTGGTGTTATGCCTTCTAGTGTGTCAGGTTTAAGCGGATATTGTCTTATGCAAGGCCGATATTCTGTTTTGGGTCTGACTTGTACCGGCAAAATTCCTTTTATCAGTCCTACATCAGACGGTCCTTGTGACCACAATGATTGAGGGATTTGTGCTAGTTCATCTTCATCTTCTTCAGTGAGCAGAAAATGTCACTGGTTTCTGGATGTACTCCAGTCTTGGTCTGTATTGTCCAATACAGCCATTTCCAAATTATGCTCTAATTTGTCCCACATGTCTGCCCAAATCCGTTGCGCTGTCACCTTCTTGAACTATGGTGCCCAACGACTTCCAACTCCTCTCTCTGTTTTTATACTGTGAGATGTGCGGTGGATACCAACCCGGAGCATTGCTAGGTAAAGCGACCCCTGCCACCACGTTACCTTGCCCGTCCGAGTAAACATAAAGAATGACTATGGTTGTTGGCGTGAGTCGTGACAATTTCTTTTCGTATATTGGATCAGGTCAAGGAGAGTTTTTATACCACATGGTAACATGTAGTTCGTCAGAGGGCATGAGCTCCACACCTGTTACGGAGTGGAGACGAGTGCCAAACCTAATTTAAGTAAGCCGTCTCTTCCCAGCAAATTAACAGGGCATTCTGGGATAAAAAGGATGGACACGTTTTACATGATGTTCCTTTGGGGTCTCTCACCCAAACTGGTTTAGAAGCAGTGACTATTGTTGTACCCCCGTTTACTGATCTCCCTACTACTCCCTACTAATTCTTCTCCTCCAGTCATGCCGTGTTATCTCCCGGCCCTGCTAGAGTCTCTGGCTATGTGCCCAGCCTTCCCACAGGACCAGCAGCCTGCTCTCCATTGGCCCTGTGTGTTCCACCCTCGTCCTTGGACACCCCCTCTTCTTCTTCCCCTGCGTCCTCCCTGTCTCCCTCTGCCTCCGCCTCCATGGTAAAATGTGTCTGTATGTGTAAAATGTGTTTTCCCAAAATGTGTAAATTTTTTTAGAGGTTTGTCTTTTCCTTTTAGTTCTTATCAGTTTGTCTATGTGCATGGCGTGGATATGCCATATCCCATATCCAGATACAGGGGAGGAGCTGCAGGCACAGAGGGAAGCGCTGGTGGCTGCACTAGCGGCCCCCATTGCCTCCTCCTCCGCTACTCCTTCCTCGTCAGCCCTACGCACCCCTTCCCTCTGACTTCCCCTACTTCCAGTTTCTTCATTATCTTCTTTGCGGAGAAACAGAATAGTTTTCTCCACTTCCATCAATTTAACTGCCTGATCCTCTCTCTCCCTTTCCTCCTCACGTGCTGCATTCTCTCTAGCCTGTCTTATCTTCCTCTCCCCTTCTTCTCTCTTTCCTGCTATCTTTATCCACTGTGTTAAAGCCTCAACCCCTTCTCGCTTCATTTGCTTCTCCTTATTTTTACATGTATGTTTTATGACTCCCTGTAACTCAATTAGGCTTTTTACTCTCAATTGTCCATCAAACCCGTATTTTGTTATCCATTTATCTAACGGATTCATCTTTTGTCTTTTCCCTTTTTAGTTCTTCTTTCGGATCTGGTTTACTGGATCTCTTACCCATTTTGACCTAAATTTGGGCCAGTGTGTTGTACCTGGGGTAACCTAAAACACTGGTATTTGTTCACAGGACAGCGTATCAAAATTCCTCTCGTGGTGTATTTCACTTCTACCTCAAATCATTTGGGGTGGAAATACCTTGCCTCTGCGTCCACGAGGGGTCGCTGTTTCCTTCCCTGTGAGGTTTTGTATGGAGTGTCCGTCTAGTGACTTTCACCCCCACTCATCCACACACTCACACCCGCGCGCACTCTCATACACCTGTATGAGTTTTAAATCACTTATTTTACTATTGAACGTTCCTTTTCACTGACAGAGGAGTCCGTCCTCCCCGCGGATTTTAACCCTTTACGGGAGGGGTCCGCCCCCCCACGGAATTTAACTGTCTTTGTTACCTGCCAGAGTCTAGAATACCCAGGGTTTGTTTCCTTTAAGTAACCTCTTGTTACTCTTGTTACCTCTTGTAACCTCTTGTTACCTCTTGTAACCTCTTGTTACCTCTTGTAACCTCTTGTTACCATTCATTCCATTTCTTTTAAACAGAAGTCAACTTACCCCCGTGCCTTCTCTCACTCGTAAGATTCCGTCAACCTCCAGATCCCAACCGACGGGTCGGCCTCCCAGTCCCCAAAGGGGTCTGTCTCTGACCCCTACTAAGGAGTCAGCCTTGGCCAAGGATTTCCTGGTATCCGTCCCGTCCGCTGGAGTCCTTTGGTGTCTTGGAATCCGGCTCGAAGGACCAATAAAATGTTAGAGTTGTACGCCGTTCCAACACTTATAAACCAGAGAAGAATGACACGAAGAAGTTGAGCTCTTTTACTTGCAAGGAGAGCGATCAGAGACGACCAATACAGCAGCCTCCAAAAAGCTCTGCCGTCTCTTCCGCTTCCTCTCTTTTTATTCAATAATAGGGCGGTACATTCATCACAGGATCACACCAAATAAGCTTATAATTTGCATGTAGGTTTGTCTCTTTGGTAGACGCTCCATCGCCAAGGTCTTCTTGTTTTTCTTGCTTCTCCGCGGCTGCAGGCCTCCTCTTATCAAGTCGCGGTCATTCTGTTCTGCAAACAGCCTTTAGCCCACCAGTTTCTGAAGAGACTAATGATTCAATGTAGTGCGCATATTAAAAAGATTAATATAGTTTAATGCATGCGAGATATATATATATGTCAAAAGGATTAATAGAGTTTAGTACATGTGGGATATATATGTCAAAAAGGTAGTAAAGGTTAATAGCATGATAACTTATATACATTTTCCAACAGGGAGTTTTCACTCTTTGATATGTGTTCAAGCCCCTTTGGTTTAAAGTTCAAGATTTTCAAGCAGAGTTTGTGTACGGACAAACCAGCTGAAGAATGCCCAATCTTGTCTGATCTCAGAAGCTAAGAAGGCTTGGGCCTGGTTAGTACTTGGATGGGAGACTACATGGGAATACCAGGTGCTGTAAGCTTTAACTATTGAAAAACTTTTAAAATGAAAGTATTTACATGGCTTTGTTAGCTTTTTTTGCCTTTTTTTCCATCATAATTTGATAGTAAAGCGGGAGTTTTCGCACTTTATAATGTTTTCAAAGCCCTTTTGGTTTAAAGTTCAAGATTTTCAAGCAGAGTT
This sequence comes from Denticeps clupeoides, assembly GCF_900700375.1. Classification (NCBI taxonomy): domain Eukaryota; kingdom Metazoa; phylum Chordata; class Actinopteri; order Clupeiformes; family Denticipitidae; genus Denticeps; species Denticeps clupeoides. Next base: position 10,123 of record NW_021630031.1, on the reverse strand, counting down.
TGTGTACGGACAAACCAGCTGAAGAATGCCCAATCTTGTCTGATCTCAGAAGCTAAGAAGGCTTGGGCCTGGTTAGTACTTGGATGGGAGACTACATGGGAATGCCAGGTGCTGTAAGCTTTAACTATTGAAAAACTTTTAAAATGAAAGTATTTACATGGCTTTGTTAGCTTTTTTTGCCTTTTCTCCATCATAATTTGATAGTAAAGCGGGAGGTTTCGCACTTTATAATGTTTTCAAAGCCCTTTTGGTTTAAAGTTCAAGATTTTCAAGCAGAGTTTGTGTACGGACAAACCAGCTGAAGAATGCCCAATCTTGTCTGATCTCAGAAGCTAAGAAGGCTTGGGCCTGGTTAGTACTTGGATGGGAGACTACATGGGAATGCCAGGTGCTGTAAGCTTTAACTATTGAAAAACTTTTAAAATGAAAGTATTTACATGGCTTTGTTAGCTTTTTTTTGCCTTTTCTCCATCATAATTTGATAGTAAAGCGGGAGTTTTCGCACTTTATAATGTTTTCAAAGCCCTTTTGGTTTAAAGTTCAAGATTTTCAAGCAGAGTTTGCTTACGGACATGCCAGCTGAAGATTGCCCAATCTTGTCTGATCTCAGAAGCTAAGAAGGCTTGGGCCTGGTTAGTACTTGAATGGGAGACTACATGGGAATGCCAGGTGCTGTAAGCTTTAACTATTGTAAGACTTTTAAAATGAAAGTATTTACATCACTTTGTTAACTTTTTTAAAGTAAGTTAAGGGGTACTTTCTTTCTTTAGTATGTTTTCCCGCCTTTTTTCTTTTTTTTTTTTTTTTTTTTTTTTAACTTCTCTTCAGGTTTCTTTGTCTGTGTGTGCTCTACAACGATCATTCACAGGCTTGGCTATGGAGTGGGGTGGAGCTGAATCGATTAGGTGGGGTTTTCCAGCCCTCGGCCTTCAGGTGCTACGCACCCTGATGTCAATTTAATATCTGATATTTCATATTAAGCGGATTTTTATAACAGGGAGTCGGCAATAGGGCCTGCTCAATCCGCTTTATTCATCGACCCAGTATTGCATTGCCTCTAGAAGGTGTGCACTTTATTTGTTGTTTTGCAAATAAAAGCTTACCACTCCAACTTTTATGCCTTTTCTCCATCATAATTTGACAGTAAAGCGGGAGTTTTCACTCTTTGATATGTGTTCAAGCCCCTTTGGTTTAAAGTTCAAGATTTTCAAGCAGAGTTTGTGTACGGACAAACCAGCTGAAGAATGCCCAATCTTGTCTGATCTCAGAAGCTGAGAAGGCTTGGGCCTGGTTAGTACTTGGATGGGAGACTACATGGGAATGCCAGGTGCTGTAAGCTTTAACTATTGAAAAACTTTTAAAATGAAAGTATTTACATGGCTTTGTTAGCTTTTTTTGCCTTTTTTTCCATCATAATTTGATAGTAAAGCGGGAGTTTTCGCACTTTATAATGTTTTCAAAGCCCTTTTGGTTTAAAGTTCAAGATTTTCAAGCAGAGTTTGTGTACGGACAAACCAGCTGAAGAATGCCCAATCTTGTCTGATCTCAGAAGCTAAGAAGGCTTGGGCCTGGTTAGTACTTGGATGGGAGACTACATGGGAATGCCAGGTGCTGTAAGCTTTAACTATTGAAAAATGCTGTAAATGTAAATGTAAAAACTTTTCAAATGAAAGTATTTACATGGCTTTGTTAGCTTTTTTTGCCTTTTCTCCATCATAATTTGATAGTAAAGCGGGAGTTTTCGCACTTTATAATGTTTTCAAAGCCCTTTTGGTTTAAAGTTCAAGATTTTCAAGCAGAGTTTGTGTACGGACAAACCAGCTGAAGAATGCCCAATCTTGTCTGATCTCAGAAGCTAAGAAGGCTTGGGCCTGGTTAGTACTTGGATGGGAGACTACATGGGAATGCCAGGTGCTGTAAGCTTTAACTATTGAAAAACTTTTAAAATGAAAGTATTTACATCACTTTGTTAACTTTTTTAAAGTAAGTTAAGGGGTACTTTCTTTCTTTAGTATGTTTTCCCGCCTTTTTTCTTTTTTTTTTTTTTTTTTTTTTAACTTCTCTTCAGGTTTCTTTGTCTGTGTGTGCTCTACAACGATCATTCACAGGCTTGGCTATGGAGTGGGGTGGAGCTGAATCGATTAGGTGGGGTTTTCCAGCCCTCGGCCTTCAGGTGCTACGCACCCTGATGTCAATTTAATATCTGATATTTCATATTAAGCGGATTTTTATAACAGGGAGTCGGCAATAGGGCCTGCTCCATCCGCTTTATTCATCGACCCAGTATTGCATTGCCTCTAGAAGGTGTGCACTTTATTTGTTGTTTTGCAAATAAAAGCTTACCACTCCAACTTTTATGCCTTTTCTCCATCATAATTTGACAGTAAAGCGGGAGTTTTCACTCTTTGATATGTGTTCAAGCCCCTTTGGTTTAAAGTTCAAGATTTTCAAGCAGAGTTTGTGTACGGACAAACCAGCTGAAGAATGCCCAATCTTGTCTGATCTCAGAAGCTAAGAAGGCTTGGGCCTGGTTAGTACTTGGATGGGAGACTACATGGGAATACCAGGTGCTGTAAGCTTTAACTATTGAAAAACTTTTAAAATGAAAGTATTTACATGGCTTTGTTAGCTTTTTTTGCCTTTTTTTCCATCATAATTTGATAGTAAAGCGGGAGTTTTCGCACTTTATAATGTTTTCAAAGCCCTTTTGGTTTAAAGTTCAAGATTTTCAAGCAGAGTTTGTGTACGGACAAACCAGCTGAAGAATGCCCAATCTTGTCTGATCTCAGAAGCTAAGAAGGCTTGGGCCTGGTTAGTACTTGGATGGGAGACTACATGGGAATGCCAGGTGCTGTAAGCTTTAACTATTGAAAAACTTTTAAAATGAAAGTATTTACATGGCTTTGTTAGCTTTTTTTGCCTTTTCTCCATCATAATTTGATAGTAAAGCGGGAGTTTTCGCACTTTATAATGTTTTCAAAGCCCTTTTGGTTTAAAGTTCAAGATTTTCAAGCAGAGTTTGTGTACGGACAAACCAGCTGAAGAATGCCCAATCTTGTCTGATCTCAGAAGCTAAGAAGGCTTGGGCCTGGTTAGTACTTGAATGGGAGACTACATGGGAATGCCAGGTGCTGTAAGCTTTAACTATTGTAAGACTTTTAAAATGAAAGTATTTACATCACTTTGTTAACTTTTTTAAAGTAAGTTAAGGGGTACTTTCTTTCTTTAGTATGTTTTCCCGCCTTTTTTCTTTTTTTTTTTTTTTTTTTTTTTAACTTCTCTTCAGGTTTCTTTGTCTGTGTGTGCTCTACAACGATCATTCACAGGCTTGGCTATGGAGTGGGGTGGAGCTGAATCGATTAGGTGGGGTTTTCCAGCCCTCGGCCTTCAGGTGCTACGCACCCTGATGTCAATTTAATATCTGATATTTCATATTAAGCGGATTTTTATAACAGGGAGTCGGCAATAGGGCCTGCTCAATCCGCTTTATTCATCGACCCAGTATTGCATTGCCTCTAGAAGGTGTGCACTTTATTTGTTGTTTTGCAAATAAAAGCTTACCACTCCAACTTTTATGCCTTTTCTCCATCATAATTTGACAGTAAAGCGGGAGTTTTCACTCTTTGATATGTGTTCAAGCCCCTTTGGTTTAAAGTTCAAGATTTTCAAGCAGAGTTTGTGTACGGACAAACCAGCTGAAGAATGCCCAATCTTGTCTGATCTCAGAAGCTAAGAAGGCTTGGGCCTGGTTAGTACTTGGATGGGAGACTACATGGGAATACCAGGTGCTGTAAGCTTTAACTATTGAAAAACTTTTAAAATGAAAGTATTTACATGGCTTTGTTAGCTTTTTTTGCCTTTTTTTCCATCATAATTTGATAGTAAAGCGGGAGTTTTCGCACTTTATAATGTTTTCAAAGCCCTTTTGGTTTAAAGTTCAAGATTTTCAAGCAGAGTTTGTGTACGGACAAACCAGCTGAAGAATGCCCAATCTTGTCTGATCTCAGAAGCTAAGAAGGCTTGGGCCTGGTTAGTACTTGGATGGGAGACTACATGGGAATGCCAGGTGCTGTAAGCTTTAACTATTGAAAAACTTTTAAAATGAAAGTATTTACATGGCTTTGTTAGCTTTTTTTGCCTTTTCTCCATCATAATTTGATAGTAAAGCGGGAGTTTTCGCACTTTATAATGTTTTCAAAGCCCTTTTGGTTTAAAGTTCAAGATTTTCAAGCAGAGTTTGTGTACGGACAAACCAGCTGAAGAATGCCCAATCTTGTCTGATCTCAGAAGCTAAGAAGGCTTGGGCCTGGTTAGTACTTGAATGGGAGACTACATGGGAATGCCAGGTGCTGTAAGCTTTAACTATTGTAAATACTTTTAAAATGAAAGTATTTACATCACTTTGTTAACTTTTTTAAAGTAAGTTAAGGGGTACTTTCTTTCTTTAGTATGTTTTCCCGCCTTTTTTCTTTTTTTTTTTTTTTTTTTTTTAACTTCTCTTCAGGTTTCTTTGTCTGTGTGTGCTCTACAACGATCATTCACAGGCTTGGCTATGGAGTGGGGTGGAGCTGAATCGATTAGGTGGGGTTTTCCAGCCCTCGGCCTTCAGGTGCTACGCACCCTGATGTCAATTTAATATCTGATATTTCATATTAAGCGGATTTTTATAACAGGGAGTCGGCAATAGGGCCTGCTCAATCCGCTTTATTCATCGACCCAGTATTGCATTGCCTCTAGAAGGTGTGCACTTTATTTGTTGTTTTGCAAATAAAAGCTTACCACTCCAACTTTTATGCCTTTTCTCCATCATAATTTGACAGTAAAGCGGGAGTTTTCACTCTTTGATATGTGTTCAAGCCCCTTTGGTTTAAAGTTCAAGATTTTCAAGCAGAGTTTGTGTACGGACAAACCAGCTGAAGAATGCCCAATCTTGTCTGATCTCAGAAGCTAAGAAGGCTTGGGCCTGGTTAGTACTTGGATGGGAGACTACATGGGAATACCAGGTGCTGTAAGCTTTAACTATTGAAAAACTTTTAAAATGAAAGTATTTACATGGCTTTGTTAGCTTTTTTTGCCTTTTTTTCCATCATAATTTGATAGTAAAGCGGGAGTTTTCGCACTTTATAATGTTTTCAAAGCCCTTTTGGTTTAAAGTTCAAGATTTTCAAGCAGAGTTTGTGTACGGACAAACCAGCTGAAGAATGCCCAATCTTGTCTGATCTCAGAAGCTAAGAAGGCTTGGGCCTGGTTAGTACTTGGATGGGAGACTACATGGGAATGCCAGGTGCTGTAAGCTTTAACTATTGAAAAACTTTTAAAATGAAAGTATTTACATGGCTTTGTTAGCTTTTTTTGCCTTTTCTCCATCATAATTTGATAGTAAAGCGGGAGTTTTCGCACTTTATAATGTTTTCAAAGCCCTTTTGGTTTAAAGTTCAAGATTTTCAAGCAGAGTTTGTGTACGGACAACCAGCTGAAGAATGCCCAATCTTGTCTGATCTCAGAAGCTAAGAAGGCTTGGGCCTGGTTAGTACTTGGATGGGAGACTACATGGGAATGCCAGGTGCTGTAAGCTTTAACTATTGTAAAACTTTTAAAATGAAAGTATTTACATCACTTTGTTAACTTTTTTAAAGTAAGTTAAGGGGTACTTTCTTTCTTTAGTATGTTTTCCCGCCTTTTTTCTTTTTTTTTTTTTTTTTTTTAACTTCTCTTCAGGTTTCTTTGTCTGTGTGTGCTCTACAACGATCATTCACAGGCTTGGCTATGGAGTGGGGTGGAGCTGAATCGATTAGGTGGGGTTTTCCAGCCCTCGGCCTTCAGGTGCTACGCACCCTGATGTCAATTTAATATCTGATATTTCATATTAAGCGGATTTTTATAACAGGGAGTCGGCAATAGGGCCTGCTCAATCCGCTTTATTCATCGACCCAGTATTGCATTGCCTCTAGAAGGTGTGCACTTTATTTGTTGTTTTGCAAATAAAAGCTTACCACTCCAACTTTTATGCCTTTTCTCCATCATAATTTGACAGTAAAGCGGGAGTTTTCACTCTTTGATATGTGTTCAAGCCCCTTTGGTTTAAAGTTCAAGATTTTCAAGCAGAGTTTGTGTACGGACAAACCAGCTGAAGAATGCCCAATCTTGTCTGATCTCAGAAGCTAAGAAGGCTTGGGCCTGGTTAGTACTTGGATGGGAGACTACATGGGAATACCAGGTGCTGTAAGCTTTAACTATTGAAAAACTTTTAAAATGAAAGTATTTACATGGCTTTGTTAGCTTTTTTTGCCTTTTTTTCCATCATAATTTGATAGTAAAGCGGGAGTTTTCGCACTTTATAATGTTTTCAAAGCCCTTTTGGTTTAAAGTTCAAGATTTTCAAGCAGAGTTTGTGTACGGACAAACCAGCTGAAGAATGCCCAATCTTGTCTGATCTCAGAAGCTAAGAAGGCTTGGGCCTGGTTAGTACTTGGATGGGAGACTACATGGGAATGCCAGGTGCTGTAAGCTTTAACTATTGAAAAACTTTTAAAATGAAAGTATTTACATGGCTTTGTTAGCTTTTTTTGCCTTTTCTCCATCATAATTTGATAGTAAAGCGGGAGTTTTCGCACTTTATAATGTTTTCAAAGCCCTTTTGGTTTAAAGTTCAAGATTTTCAAGCAGAGTTTGTGTACGGACAAACCAGCTGAAGAATGCCCAATCTTGTCTGATCTCAGAAGCTAAGAAGGCTTGGGCCTGGTTAGTACTTGGATGGGAGACTACATGGGAATGCCAGGTGCTGTAAGCTTTAACTATTGAAAACTTTTAAAATGAAAGTATTTACATCACTTTGTTAACTTTTTTAAAGTAAGTTAAGGGGTACTTTCTTTCTTTAGTATGTTTTCCCGCCTTTTTTCTTTTTTTTTTTTTTTTTTTTAACTTCTCTTCAGGTTTCTTTGTCTGTGTGTGCTCTACAACGATCATTCACAGGCTTGGCTATGGAGTGGGGTGGAGCTGAATCGATTAGGTGGGGTTTTCCAGCCCTCGGCCTTCAGGTGCTACGCACCCTGATGTCAATTTAATATCTGATATTTCATATTAAGCGGATTTTTATAACAGGGAGTCGGCAATAGGGCCTGCTCAATCCGCTTTATTCATCGACCCAGTATTGCATTGCCTCTAGAAGGTGTGCACTTTATTTGTTGTTTTGCAAATAAAAGCTTACCACTCCAACTTTTATGCCTTTTCTCCATCATAATTTGACAGTAAAGCGGGAGTTTTCACTCTTTGATATGTGTTCAAGCCCCTTTGGTTTAAAGTTCAAGATTTTCAAGCAGAGTTTGTGTACGGACAAACCAGCTGAAGAATGCCCAATCTTGTCTGATCTCAGAAGCTAAGAAGGCTTGGGCCTGGTTAGTACTTGGATGGGAGACTACATGGGAATACCAGGTGCTGTAAGCTTTAACTATTGAAAAACTTTTAAAATGAAAGTATTTACATGGCTTTGTTAGCTTTTTTTGCCTTTTTTTCCATCATAATTTGATAGTAAAGCGGGAGTTTTCGCACTTTATAATGTTTTCAAAGCCCTTTTGGTTTAAAGTTCAAGATTTTCAAGCAGAGTTTGTGTACGGACAAACCAGCTGAAGAATGCCCAATCTTGTCTGATCTCAGAAGCTAAGAAGGCTTGGGCCTGGTTAGTACTTGGATGGGAGACTACATGGGAATGCCAGGTGCTGTAAGCTTTAACTATTGAAAAACTTTTAAAATGAAAGTATTTACATGGCTTTGTTAGCTTTTTTTGCCTTTTCTCCATCATAATTTGATAGTAAAGCGGGAGTTTTCGCACTTTATAATGTTTTCAAAGCCCTTTTGGTTTAAAGTTCAAGATTTTCAAGCAGAGTTTGTGTACGGACAAACCAGCTGAAGAATGCCCAATCTTGTCTGATCTCAGAAGCTAAGAAGGCTTGGGCCTGGTTAGTACTTGGATGGGAGACTACATGGGAATGCCAGGTGCTGTAAGCTTTAACTATTGAAAAACTTTTAAAATGAAAGTATTTACATGGCTTTGTTAGCTTTTTTTTGCCTTTTCTCCATCATAATTTGATAGTAAAGCGGGAGTTTTCGCACTTTATAATGTTTTCAAAGTCCTTTTTGTTTAAAGTCCAAGATTTTCAAGCAGAGTTTGCTTACGGACATGCCAGCTGAAGAATTGCCCAATCTTGTCTGATCTCAGAAGCTAAGAAGGCTTGGGCCTGGTTAGTACTTGAATGGGAGACTACATGGGAATGCCAGGTGCTGTAAGCTTTAACTATTGTAAGACTTTTAAAATGAAAGTATTTACATCACTTTGTTAACTTTTTTAAAGTAAGTTAAGGGGTACTTTCTTTCTTTAGTATGTTTTCCCGCCTTTTTTCTTTTTTTTTTTTTTTTTTTTTTTAACTTCTCTTCAGGTTTCTTTGTCTGTGTGTGCTCTACAACGATCATTCACAGGCTTGGCTATGGAGTGGGGTGGAGCTGAATCGATTAGGTGGGGTTTTCCAGCCCTCGGCCTTCAGGTGCTACGCACCCTGATGTCAATTTAATATCTGATATTTCATATTAAGCGGATTTTTATAACAGGGAGTCGGCAATAGGGCCTGCTCCATCCGCTTTATTCATCGACCCAGTATTGCATTGCCTCTAGAAGGTGTGCACTTTATTTGTTGTTTTGCAAATAAAAGCTTACCACTCCAACTTTTATGCCTTTTCTCCATCATAATTTGACAGTAAAGCGGGAGTTTTCACTCTTTGATATGTGTTCAAGCCCCTTTGGTTTAAAGTTCAAGATTTTCAAGCAGAGTTTGTGTACGGACAAACCAGCTGAAGAATGCCCAATCTTGTCTGATCTCAGAAGCTAAGAAGGCTTGGGCCTGGTTAGTACTTGGATGGGAGACTACATGGGAATACCAGGTGCTGTAAGCTTTAACTATTGAAAAACTTTTAAAATGAAAGTATTACATGGCTTTGTTAGCTTTTTTGCCTTTTTTTCCATCATAATTTGATAGTAAAGCGGGAGTTTTCGCACTTTATAATGTTTTCAAAGCCCTTTTGGTTTAAAGTTCAAGATTTTCAAGCAGAGTTTGTGTACGGACAAACCAGCTGAAGAATGCCCAATCTTGTCTGATCTCAGAAGCTAAGAAGGCTTGGGCCTGGTTAGTACTTGGATGGGAGACTACATGGGAATGCCAGGTGCTGTAAGCTTTAACTATTGAAAAACTTTTAAAATGAAAGTATTTACATGGCTTTGTTAGCTTTTTTTGCCTTTTCTCCATCATAATTTGATAGTAAAGCGGGAGTTTTCGCACTTTATAATGTTTTCAAAGCCCTTTTGGTTTAAAGTTCAAGATTTTCAAGCAGAGTTGTGTACGGACAAACCAGCTGAAGAATGCCCAATCTTGTCTGATCTCAGAAGCTAAGAAGGCTTGGGCCATGGTTAGTACTTGGATGGGAGACTACATGGGAATGCCAGGTGCTGTAAGCTTTAACTCTTGTAAAAACTTTTAAAATGAAAGTATTTACATTCACATTTGTTAACTTTTTTAAAGTAAGTTAAGGGGTACTTTCTTTCTTTAGTATGTTTTCCCGCCTTTTTTCTTTTTTTTTTTTTTAACTTCTCTTCAGGTTTCTTTGTCTGTGTGTGCTCTACAACGATCATTCACAGGCTTGGCTATGGAGTGGGGTGGAGCTGAATCGATTAGGTGGGGGTTTCCAGCCCTCGGCCTTCAGGTGCTACGCACCCTAAGATGTCAATTTAATATCTGAATATTTCATATTAAGCGGATTTTTATAAACAGGGAGTCGGCAATAGGGGCCTGCTCAATCCGCTTTATTCATCGACCCAGTATTGCATTGCCTCTAGAAGGTGTGCACTTTATTTGTTGTTTTGCAAATAAAAGCTTACCACTCCAACTTTTATGCCTTTTCTCCATCATAATTTGACAGTAAAGCGGGAGTTTTCACTCTTTGATATGTGTTCAAAGCCCTTTGGTTTAAAGTTCAAGATTTTCAAGCAGAGTTTGTGTACGGACAACCAGCTGAGAATGCCCAATCTTGTCTGATCTCAGAAGCTAAGAAGGCTTGGGCCTGGTAGTACTTGGATGGG
>NW_021630030.1:0-26373 GCF_900700375.1 Denticeps clupeoides | reverse complement strand
AAAATCTTGGACTTTAAACAACCTAGGCTTGAAAACATATCACAGAGTGAAAATACCTCTTACTTACTTTAGATAAAAAACTAACAAAGCGATGCAAAAAAAATTCATTTTAAAAAGTTTTTCAACAGTTAAAGCTTACAGCACATGGTATTCCCAGGAGGTCTCCCATCCAAGTACTAACCAGGCCCAAGCCTTCTTAGCTTCCGAGATCAGACGAGACCGGGCGTTCTTGGGCTGGTATGGCCGTAAGCAATCTCTGCTTGAAAATCTTGGACTTTAAAACAACCTAGGCTTGAAAACATATCACAGAGTGAAAATACCTCTTAACTTACTTTAGAAAAAAACTAACAAAGCGATGCAAAAAAAACTTCATTTTAAAAAGTTTTTCAACAGTTAAAGCTTACAGCACCTGGTATTCCCAGGAGGTCTCCCATCCAAGTACTAACCAGGCCCAAGCCTTCTTAGCTTCCGAGATCAGACGAGACCGGGCGTTCTTGGGCTGGTATGGCCGTAAGCAATCTCTGCTTGAAAATCTTGGACTTTAAACAACCTAGGCTTGAAAACATATCACAGAGTGAAAATACCTCTTAACTTACTTTAGATAAAAACTAACAAAGCGATGCAAAAAAACTTCATTTTAAAAAGTTTTTCAACAGTTAAAGCTTACAGCACCTGGTATTCCCAGGAGGTCTCCCATCCAAGTACTAACCAGGCCCAAGCCTTCTTAGCTTCCGAGATCAGACGAGACCGGGCGTTCTTGGGCTGGTATGGCCGTAAGCAATCTCTGCTTGAAAATCTTGGACTTTAAACAACCTAGGCTTGAAAACATATCACAGAGTGAAAATACCTCTTAAACTTACTTTAGATAAAAACTAACAAAGCGATGCAAAAAAACTTCATTTTAAAAAGTTTTCAACAGTTAAGCTTACAGCACCTGGTATTCCCAGGAGGTCTCCCATCCAAGTACTAACCAGGCCCAAGCCTTCTTAGCTTCCGAGATCAGACGAGACCGGGCGTTCTTGGGCTGGTATGGCCGTAAGCAATCTCTGCTTGAAAATCTTGGACTTTAAAACAACCTAGGCTTGAAAACATATCACAGAGTGAAATACCTCTTAACTTACTTTAGATAAAAAACTAACAAAGCGATGCAAAAAAAATTCATTTAAAAAGTTTTTCAACAGTTAAAGCTTACAGCACCTGGTATTCCCAGGAGGTCTCCCATCCAAGTACTAACCAGGCCCAAGCCTTCTTAGCTTCCGAGATCAGACGAGACCGGGCGTTCTTGGGCTGGTATGGCCGTAAGCAATCTCTGCTTGAAAATCTTGGACTTTAAACAACCTAGGCTTGAAAACATATCACAGAGTGAAAATACCTCTTAACTTACTTTAGATAAAAACTAACAAAGCGATGCAAAAAAACTTCATTTTAAAAAGTTTTTCAACAGTTAAAGCTTACAAGCACCTGGTATTCCCAGGAGGTCTCCCATCCAAGTACTAACCAGGCCCAAGCCTTCTTAGCTTCCGAGATCAGACGAGACCGGGCGTTCTTGGGCTGGTATGGCCGTAAGCAATCTCTGCTTGAAAATCTTGGACTTTAAACAACCTAGGCTTGAAAACATATCACAGAGTGAAAATACCTCTTAACTTACTTTAGATAAAAACTAACAAAGCGATGCAAAAAAACTTCATTTAAAAAGTTTTTCAACAGTTAAAGCTTACAGCACCTGGTATTCCCAGGAGGTCTCCCATCCAAGTACTAACCAGGCCCAAGCCTTCTTAGCTTCCGAGATCAGACGAGACCGGGCGTTCTTGGGCTGGTATGGCCGTAAGCAATCTCTGCTTGAAAATCTTGGACTTTAAACAACCTAGGCTTGAAAACATATCACAGAGTGAAAATACCTCTTAACTTACTTTAGATAAAAACTAACAAAGCGATGCAAAAAAACTTCATTTTAAAAAGTTTTTCAACAGTTAAAGCTTACAGCACCTGGTATTCCCAGGAGGTCTCCCATCCAAGTACTAACCAGGCCCAAGCCTTCTTAGCTTCCGAGATCAGACGAGACCGGGCGTTCTTGGGCTGGTATGGCCGTAAGCAATCTCTGCTTGAAAATCTTGGACTTTAAACAACCTAGGCTTGAAAACATATCACAGAGTGAAAATACCTCTTAACTTACTTTAGATAAAAACTAACAAAGCGATGCAAAAAAACTTCATTTTAAAAAGTTTTTCAACAGTTAAAGCTTACAGCACCTGGTATTCCCAGGAGGTCTCCCATCCAAGTACTAACCAGGCCCAAGCCTTCTTAGCTTCCGAGATCAGACGAGACCGGGCGTTCTTGGGCTGGTATGGCCGTAAGCAATCTCTGCTTGAAAATCTTGGACTTTAAACAACCTAGGCTTGAAAACATATCACAGAGTGAAAATACCTCTTAACTTACTTTAGATAAAAACTAACAAAGCGATGCAAAAAAACTTCATTTTAAAAAGTTTTTCAACAGTTAAAGCTTACAGCACCTGGTATTCCCAGGAGGTCTCCCATCCAAGTACTAACCAGGCCCAAGCCTTCTTAGCTTCCGAGATCAGACGAGACCGGGCGTTCTTGGGCTGGTATGGCCGTAAGCAATCTCTGCTTGAAAATCTTGGACTTTAAACAACCTAGGCTTGAAAACATATCACAGAGTGAAAATACCTCTTAACTTACTTTAGATAAAAACTAACAAAGCGATGCAAAAAAACTTCATTTTAAAAAGTTTTTCAACAGTTAAAGCTTACAGCACCTGGTATTCCCAGGAGGTCTCCCATCCAAGTACTAACCAGGCCCAAGCCTTCTTAGCTTCCGAGATCAGACGAGACCGGGCGTTCTTGGGCTGGTATGGCCGTAAGCAATCTCTGCTTGAAAATCTTGGACTTTAAACAACCTAGGCTTGAAAACATATCACAGAGTGAAAATACCTCTTAACTTACTTTAGATAAAAACTAACAAAGCGATGCAAAAAAACTTCATTTTAAAAAGTTTTTCAACAGTTAAAGCTTACAGCACCTGGTATTCCCAGGAGGTCTCCCATCCAAGTACTAACCAGGCCCAAGCCTTCTTAGCTTCCGAGATCAGACGAGACCGGGCGTTCTTGGGCTGGTATGGCCGTAAGCAATCTCTGCTTGAAAATCTTGGACTTTAAACAACCTAGGCTTGAAAACATATCACAGAGTGAAAATACCTCTTAACTTACTTTAGATAAAAACTAACAAAGCGATGCAAAAAAACTTCATTTTAAAAAGTTTTTCAACAGTTAAAGCTTACAGCACCTGGTATTCCCAGGAGGTCTCCCATCCAAGTACTAACCAGGGCCCAAGCCTTCTTAGCTTCCGAGATCAGACGAGACCGGGCGTTCTTGGGCTGGTATGGCCGTAAGCAATCTCTGCTTGAAAATCTTGGACTTTAAACAACCTAGGCTTGAAAACATATCACAGAGTGAAAATACCTCTTAACTTAATTTAGATAAAAACTAACAAAGCGATGCCAAAAAACTCATTTTAAAAAGTTTTTTAAACAGTTAAAGCTTACAGCACCTGGTATTCCCAGGAGGTCTCCCATCCAAGTACTAACCAGGCCCAAGCCGTCTTAACTTCCGAGATCAGACGAGACCAGGCGTTCTTGGGCTGGTATGGCCGTAAACAATCTCTACTTGAAAATCTTGGACTTTAAACAACCTAGGCTTGAAAACATATCACAGAGTGAAAATACCTCGTAACTTACTTTAGATAAAAACTAACAAAGCAATGCAAAAAAACTTCATTTAAAAAAGTTTTTCAACAGTTAAAGTTTACAGCACCTGGTATTCCCAGGAGGTCTCCCATCCAAGTACTAACCAGAACCAAGCCTTCTTAGCTTCCGAGATCAGACGAGACCGGGCGTTCTTGGGCTGGTATGGCCGTAAGCAATCTCTGCTTGAAAATCTTGGACTTTAAAAAAAACCTAGGCTTAAAAACATATCACAGTGTGAAAATACCTCTTAACTTACTTTAGATAAAAACTAACAAAGCGAATGAAAAAAACTTCATTTAAAAAGTTTTCAACAGTTAAAGCTTACAGCACCCTGGTATTCCCAGGAGGTCTCCCTCCCAGTACTAACCAGAACCAAGCCTTCTTAGCTTCCGAGATCAGACGAGACCGGGCGTTCTTGGGCTGGTATGGCCGTGAGCAATCTCTGCTTGAAATCTTGGACTTTAAACAACCTATGCTTGAAAACATATCACAGAGTGAAATACCTCTTAACTTACTTTAGATAAAAACTAACAAAGCGATGCAAAAAAACTTCATTTTAAAAAGTTTTTCCACAGTTAAAGCTTACCGCACCTGGTATTCCCAGGAGGTCTCCATCCCAGTACTAACCAGGCCCAAGCCTTCTTAGCTTCCGAGATCAGATGAGACCGGGCGTTCTTGGGCTGGTATGGCCGTAAGCAATCTCTGCTTGAAAATCTTGGACTTTAAACAACCTAGGCTTGAAAACATATCACAGAGTGAATATACCTCTTAACTTACTTTAGATAAAAACTAACAAAGCGATGCAAAAAAACTTCATTTTAAAAAGTTTTTCAACAGTTAAAGCTTACAGCACCTGGTATTCCCAGGAGGTCTCCCATCCAAGTACTAACCAGGCCCAAGCCTTCTTAGCTTCCGAGATCAGACGAGACCGGGCGTTCTTGGGCTGGTATTGCCGTAAGCAATCTCTGCTTGAAAATCTTGGACTTTAAACAACCTAGGCTTGAAAACATATCACAGAGTGAAAATACCTCTTAACTTACTTTAGATAAAAACTAACAAAGCGATGCAAAAAAACTTCATTTTAAAAGTTTTCAACAGTTAAAGCTTACAGCACCTGGTATTCCCAGGAGGTCTCCCATCCAAGTACTAACCAGGCCCAAGCCTTCTTAGCTTCTGAGATCAGAAGAGACCGGGCGTTCTTGGGCTGGTATTGCCGTAAGCAATCTCTGCTTGAAAATCTTGGACTTTAAACAACCTAGGCTTTGAAAACATATCACATAGTGAAAATACCTCTTAACTTACTTTAGATAAAAACTAACAAAGCGATGCAAAAAAACTTTATTTTAAAAAGTTTTTCAACAGTTAAAGCTTACAGCACCTGGTATTCCCTAGGAGGTCTCCCATCCAAGTACTAACCAGGCCCAAGCCTTCTTAGCTTCCGAGATCAGACGAGACCGGGCGTTCTTGGGCTGGTATGGCCGTAAGCAATCTCTGCTTGAAAATCTTGGACTTTAAACAACCTAGGCTTGAAAACATATCACAGAGTGAAAATACCTCTTAACTTACTTTAGATAAAAACTAACAAAGCGATGCAAAAAAACTTCATTTAAAAAAGTTATTCAACAGTTAAAGCTTACAGCACCTGGTATTCCCAGGAGGTCTCCCATCCAAGTACTAACCAGAACCAAGCCTTCTTAGCTTCCGAGATCAGACGAGACCGAGCGTTCTTGGGCTGGTATGGCCGTAAGCAATCTCTGCTTGAAAATCTTGGACTTTAAACCACCTAGGCTTGAAAACATATCACAGAGTGAAAATACCTCTTAACTTACTTTAGATAAAAACTAACAAAGCGATGCAAAAAAACTTCATTTTAAAAAGTTTTTCAACAGTTAAGTTAGCACCTGGTATTCCCAGGAGGTCTCCCATCCAAGTACTAACCAGGCCCAAGCCTTCTTAGCTTCCGAGATCAGACGAGACCGGGCGTTCTTGGGCTGGTATGGCCGTAAGCAATCTCTGCTTGAAAATCTTGGACTTTAAACAACCTAGGCTTGAAAACATATCACAGAGTGAAAATACCTCTTAACCTACTTTAGATAAAAACTAACAAAGCGATGCAAAAAAACTTCATTTAAAAAGTTTTTCAACAGTTAAGCTTACAGCAACTGGTATTCCCAGGAGGTCTCCCATCCAAGTACTAACCAGGCCCAAGCCTTCTAGCTTCTGAGATCAGACGAGACCGGGCGTTCTTGGGCTGGTATGGCCGTAAGCAATCTCTGCTTGAAAATCTTGGACTTTAAACAACCTAGGCTTGAAAACATATCACAGAGTGAAAATACCTCTTAACTTACTTTAGATAAAAACTAACAAAGCGATGCAAAAAACTTCATTTAAAAAAGTTATTCAACAGTTAAAGCTTACTGCACCTGGTATTCCCAGGAGGTCTCCCATCCAAGTACTAACCAGAACCAAGACTTCTTAGCTTCCGAGATCAGACGAGACCGGGCGTTCTTGGGCTGGTATGGCCGTAAGCAATCTCTGCTTGAAAATCTTGGACTTTAAACAACCTAGGCTTGAAAACATATCACAGAGTGAAAATACCTCTTAACTTACTTTAGATAAAAACTAACAAAGCGATGCAAAAAAACTTCATTTTAAAAAGTTTTTCAACAGTTAATGCACCTGGTATTCCCAGGAGGTCTCCCATCCAAGTACTAACCAGGCCCAAGCCTTCTTAGCTTCCGAGATTAGACTGAGACCGGGCGTTCTTGGGCTGGTATGGCCCGTAAGGCAATCTCTGCTTGAAAATCTTGGACTTTAAACAACCTAGGCTTGAAAACATATCACAGAGTGAAAATACCTCTTAACCTACTTTAGATAAAAACTAACAAAGCGATGCAAAAAAACTTCATTTAAAAAGTTTTTCAACAGTTAAAGCTTACAGCAACTGGTATTCCCAGGAGGTCTCCCATCCAAGTACTAACCAGGCCCAAGCCTTCTTAGCTTCCGAGATCAGATGAGACCGGGCGTTCTTGGGCTGGTATGGCCGTGGGCAATCTCTGCTTGAAAATCTTGGACTTTAAACAACCTAGGCTTGAAAACATATCACAGAGTGAAAATACCTCTTAACTTACTTTAGATAAAAACTAACAAAGCGATGCAAAAAAAACTTCATTTAAAAAGTTTTTCAACAGTTAAAGCTTACAGCACCTGGCATTCCCAGGAGGTCTCCCATCCAAGTACTAACCAGGCCCAAGCCTTCTTAGCTTCCGAGATCAGACGAGTCCGGGCGTTCTTGGGCTGGTATGGCCGTAAGAAATCTCTGCTTGAAAATCTTGGACTTTAAACAACCTAGGCTTGAAAACATATCACAGAGTGAAAATACCTCTTAACTTACTTTAGATAAAAACTAACAAAGCGATGCAAAAAAACTTCATTTTAAAAAGTTTTTCAACAGTTAAAGCTTACAGCACCTGGAATTCCCAGGAGGTCTCCTATCCAAGTACTAACCAGGCCCAAGCCTTCTTAGCTTCCGAGATCAGATGAGACCGGGCGTTCTTGGGCTGGTATGGCCGTGGGCAATCTCTGCTTGAAAATCTTGGACTTTAAACAACCTAGGCTTGAAAACATATCACAGAGTGAAAATACCTCTTAACTTACTTTAGATAAAAACTAACAAAGCGATGCAAAAAAACTTCATTTTAAAAAGTTTTTCAACAGTTAAAGCTTACAGCACCTGGTATTCCCAGGAGGTCTCCCATCCAAGTACTAACCAGGCCCAAGACTTCTTAGCTTCCGAGATCACACGAGACCGGGCGTTCTTGGACTGGTATGGCTGTAAGCAATCTCTGCTAGAAAATCTTGGACTTTAAACAACCTAGGCTTGAAAACATATCACAGAGTGAAAATACCTCTTAACTTACTTTAGATAAAAACTAACAAAGCGATGCAAAAAAATTTCATTTTAAAAAGTTTTTCAAAGTTAAAGCTTACAGCACCTGGTATTCCCAGGAGGTCTCCCATCCAAGTACTAACCAGGCCCAAGCCTTCTTAGCTTCCGAGATCAGACGAGACCGGGCGTTCTTGGGCTGGTATGGCCGTAAGCAATCTCTGCTTGAAAATCTTGGACTTTACACAACCTAGGCTTGAAAACATATCACAGAGTGAAAATACCTCTTAACTTACTTTAGATAAAAACTAACAAAGCGATGCAAAAAAACTTTATTTTAAAAAGTTTTTCAACAGTTAATGCTTACAGCACCTGATATTCCCAGGAGGTCTCCCATCCAAGTACTAACCAGGCCCAAGCCTTCTTAGCTTCAGAGATCAGACGAGACCGAGCGTTCTTGGGCTGGTATGGCCGTAAGCAATCTCTGCTTGAAAATCTTGGACTTTAAACAACCTAGGCTTGAAAAACATATCACAGAGTGAAAATACCTCTTAACCTACTTTAGATAAAAACTAACAAAGCGATGCAAAAAAACTTCATTTTAAAAAGTTTTTCAACAGTTAAAGCTTACAGCACCTGGTATTCCCAGGAGGTCTCCCATCCAAGTACTAACCAGGCTTAAGCCTTATTAACCTCCGAGATCAGACGAGACCTAGCGTTCTTGGCTGGTATGGCCGTAAGCAATCTCTGATTGAAAATCTTGGACTTTAAACAACCTAGGCTTGAAAACATATCACAGAGTGAAAATACCTCTTAACTTACTTTAGATAAAACTAACAAAGCGATGCAAAAAAAATTCATTTTAAAAAGTTTAAAGCTTACAGCACCTGGTATTCCCAGGAGGTCTCCCATCCAAGTACTAACCAGGCCCAAGCCTTCTTAGCTTCCGAGATCAGACGAGACCGGGCGTTCTTGGGCTGGTATGGCCGTAAGCAATCTCTTCTTGAAAATCTTGGACTTTAAACAACCTAGGCTTGAAAACATATCACAGAGTGAAAATACCTCTTAACTTACTTTAGATAAAAACTAACAAAGCGATGCAAAAAAACTTCATTTTAAAAAGTTTTTCAACAGTTAAAGCTTACAGCACCTGGTATTCTCAGGAGGTCTCCCATCAAGTACTAACCAGGCCCAAGCCTTCTTAGCTTCCGAGATCAGACGAGACCTAGCGTTCTTGGGCTGGTATGGCCGTAAGCAATCTCTGCTTGAAAATCTTGGACTTTAACAACCTAGGCTTGAAAACATATCACAGAGTGAAAATACCTCTTAACTTACTTTAGATAAAACTAACAAAGCGATAAAAAAAACTTCATTTTAAAAAGTTTTTCAACAGTTAATGCTTACAGCACCTGATATTCCCAGGAGGTCTCCCATCCAAGTACTAACCAGGCCCAAGCCTTCTTATCTTCCGAGATCAGACGAGACCGGGCGTTCTTGGGCTGGTATGGCCGTAAGCAATCTCTGCTTGAAAATCTTGGACTTTAAACAACCTAGGCTTGAAAACATATCACAGAGTGAAAATACCTCTTAACCTACTTTAGATAAAAACTAACAAAGCGATGCAAAAAAATTCATTTTAAAACGTTTTTCAACAGTTAAAGCTTACAGCACCTGGTATTCCCAGGAGGTCTCCCTTCCAAGTACTAACCAGGCCCAAGCCTTCTTAGCTTCCGAGATCAGATGAGACCGAGCGTTCTTGGGCTGGTATGGCCGTAAGCAATCTCTGCTTGAAAATCTTGGACTTTAAACAACCTAGGCTTGAAAACATATCACAGAGTGAAAATACCTCTTAACCTACTTTAGATAAAAACTAACAAAGCTGTTGGAAAATGTATATAAGTTATCATGCTACTAACCTTTACTACCTTTTTGACATATATATCCCACATGTATTAAACTCTATTAATCCTTTTGACATATATATATATCTCGCATGCATTAAACTATATTAATCCTTTTACTATGCGCACTACATTGAATCATTAGTCTCTCCAGAAACTGGTGGGCTAAAGGCTGTTTGCAGAACAGAATGACCGCGACTTGATAAGAGGAGGCCTGCAGCCGCGGAGAAGCAAGAAAAACAAGAAGACCTTGGCGATGGAGCGTCTACCAAAGAGACAACCCTACATGCAAATCATAAGCTTATTTGGTGTGATCCTGTGATGAATGTACCGCCCTATTATTGAATAAAAAGAGAGGAAGCGGAAGAGACGGCAGAGCTTTTTGGAGGCTGCTGTATTGGTCGTCTCTGATCGCTCTCCTTGCAAGTAAAAGAACTCAACTTCTTCGTGTCATTCTTCTCTGGTTTATAAGTGTTGGAACGGCGTATAACTCTAACATTTTATTGGTCCTTCGAGCCGGATTCCAAGACACCAAAGGACTCCAGCGGGCGGGACGGATACCAGGAAATCCTTGGCCAAGGCTGACTCCTTAGTAGGGGTCAGAGACAGACCCCTTTGGGGACTGGGAGGCCGACCGTCAGTTGGGATCTGGAGGTTGACGGAATCTTACGAGTGAGAGAAGGCACGGGGGTAAGTTGACTTCTGTTTAAAAGAAATGGAATGAATGGTAACAAGAGGTTACAAGAGGTTACAAGAGGTAACAAGAGGTTACAAGAGGTAACAAGAGTAACAAGAGGTTACTTAAAGGAAACAAACCCTGGGTATTCTAGACTCTGGCAGGTAACAAGGACAGTTAAATTCCGTGGGGGGGCGGACCCCTCCCGTAAAGGGTTAAAATCCGCGGGGAGGACGGACTCCTCTGTCAGTGAAAAGGAACGTTCAATAGTAAAATAAGTGATTTAAAACTCATACAGGTGTATGAGAGTGCGCGCGGGTGTGAGTGTGTGGATGAGTGGGGGTGAAAGTCACTAGACGGACACTCCATACAAAACCTCACAGGGAAGGAAACAGCGACCCCTCGTGGACGCAGAGGCAAGGTATTTCCACCCCAAATGATTTGAGGTAGAAGTGAAATACACCACGAGAGGAATTTTGATACGCTGTCCTGTGAACAAATACCAGTGTTTTAGGATACCCCAGGTACAACACACTGGTCAAAATTTAGGTCAAAATGGGTAAGGGATCCAGTAAACCAGAACCGAAAGAAGAACTAAAATGTAAAGACTGGAGGTATGTAGAGCAGATTAACAAAGCCTACGTCGAGCCGTTAAATAAATGGATAACAAAATACGGGTTTGATGGACAACTGAGATTAAAACGTCTAATTGAGTTACAGGGAGCCATAAAACATACATGTAAAAATAAGGAGAAGCAAATGAAGCGAGAAGGGGTTGAGGCTTTAATACAGTGGATAAAGATAGCAGGAAAGAGAGAAGACGGGGAGAGGAAGATAAGACAGGCTAGAGAGAATGCAGCACGTGAGGAGGAAAGGGAGAGAGAGGATCAGGCAGTTAAAGTGATGGAATCGGAGAAAACTATTCTGTTTCACCGCAAAGAAGATTATGAAACGGGAAGTAGGGGACGGCGAATGGGAGGGGTGTGTAGGGCTGACGAAGAAAAAGTAGAAGAGGAGGAGGCGATGGGGTCGCTAGCGCAGCAACCAGAGCTTCCCTCTGCGCCTGCAGCTCCTCCCCTGTATCCGGATATCAGTAAATTGGAAGAACCCCTTACTTGTGATCTTAGTCCCAGACCGAATACTAGATCTCAAGGGGAGGTGGGGCGCTGGTCTAAAACTATGGGTGTGCTGTTTGAAAGTCCCCCAAAAATTCCAAATTTAGCAGTAAGAGAAGAAGATCAGTTTCCCCTTGTAGAAGTGGCGAATCCTAACGCGGGTGAACGGGGACATCCTCCTGCCATTTTGGTATATCGGACCTGGACGCAGGAGGATATAAAAAGAGTGGTAGAAGGCGTCACTCCCTATAAAGAGGATATGCAAAAATTTGAAGAAGATATGGAGGGAATAAGACAGTCTTATCATTTAAATGGCAGAGAGGTGCAACAAGTGTATATGCAAGCAATGGGACGAGACTGGCACCATGTAAAAGGTGACTGGTCTCCTATAGGACATGGGGGACAGCCTCTGAGTCACGATGGGCCAGAATTGGAAAGTAGAACTCAGGCCTTGCTGGGACGGATACGAGTGAAGTACAGGAAGAGAGCAAATTACACAGAAATAGGGAGAGTGAAGCAAGAGGAGGATGAGAGGTTTGAGGATTATAGAGTAAGAATGGAGAAAGTTTTTAAACAACATAGTGGCCTTGAGGATGATGGTCTGGCTATGGGCGCGTACCGTCAGCAATTAAAAAATGCTTTGCATAACGGGTCAACGGACGGTGTGCGGAGCTGGATAGATAAACATATGATAAGCATGTCCACTAAAGACTTAGAGGAATACATTGACCACGCCATGCACATAGACAAACTGATAAGAACTAAAAAGAGAAAAGATAAACCTATAAAAAAAACTGACACCTTTTGGGAAGACACTATGGGGAATTCAGACACGTTTTACCATGGAGGCGGAGGTAGAGGGAGACAGGGAGGACGCAGGGGAAGAAGAAGAGGGGGTGTCCAAGGACGAGGGTGGAACACACAGGGCCAATGGAGAGCAGGCTGCTGGTCCTGTGGGAAGGCTGGGCACATAGCCAGAGACTGTCTAGCAGGGCCGGGAGATAACACAGCATGACTGGAGGAGCAGCTGCATGACCCAGAGGGCACAGAACAGGAGGAGGGGGAAACTCAGGTGGATTTAAACTTGGAAGAGATTCTTTCCCTAAATCAAGAAAGACTAGAAATAGCTTTAATAGTAAATGGGAAAGAAATAACATTCCTCTGTGACTCTGGGGCATGTAGAACAACCTGCAAGGAACGAATACCCTGTAGTGAAATAAGTGACGAAGCAATAGTAGTGAGAACAGCGAATGGGAGTACAACGGTAGTCACCGCTTCTAAACCAGTTTGGGTGAGAGACCCCGAGGGAATATCTTGTAAATTGTCCATCCTTTTTATGCCAGAATGCCCTGTCAATTTGTTGGGAAGAGACGGGTTACTTAAATTAGGGTTGGCGCTCGTCTCCACTCCTGATGGGAGATTAGTGAGCAAACGCAGGGCTGAGCTAGAGAGAGGGGACCTATTCCCCTTGGAGGGAAGGGGTATCCCTATTTTCCACTACACACTCGACATACCCAACAAAGAACCTCGTAAAATGGGAACCGAATTGTTGAGGGTGGGAGAACAGGTGGGACACTGTCAGCCACCTATAACAGGTGTGGAGCTCATGCCCCCTGATGAACTACATGTCACCATGTGGTATAAAAACTTCCCGGGGCCTGATCAAATATATGAAAAGAAATTGACACGGCTCACGCCGACAACCATAGTCATTCCTTATATTTACTCTGATGGGCAAGGTAACGTGGTGGCGGGGGTCACCTTACCTACGCCACTCAAAGCAATGCTCCGGGGAGGGTATCCACCTCACATCTCACTGTATAAACACAGAGAGAGAAGTTGGAAGTCGTTGGGCAACTTAGTTCAAGAAGGTGGCAGCGCAACGGATTGGGCAGACATGGGCGACAAGTTAGAACATAGCGCACACACAGGCTTGACCAGGAGACGGCTGTATTGGACAATACAGACCAAGGCTGGAGTACATATAGACTCCAGAAACCAGTGACATTTTCTGCTCACTGAAGAAGACGAATCACAACTAGCACAAATACCTCAATCATTGTGGTCACAAGGACCGTCTGATGTTGGACTGATAAAAGGAATTTTGCCGGTACGAGTCAGACCCAAAACAGAATATCGGCCTTGCATAAGGCAATATCCGCTTAAACCTGACGCACTGGAAGGCATAACCCCAGTGATACGTGACTTGCAGCAAGCAGGGGTTATTATAGAGTGCGATGATTCCCCCTGCAATACGCCTATATTCCCGGTGAAAAAGCAAGCTCATTCTTAGGATTAACTAATTATTGTAGAAGTTGGGTACCAAATTACGCTGAGATTACTTCCCCACTCACGGCTTTAATTTACACTGAAGACCTGAAAATGACATCACCGCTAAATTGGACGTCAGAAGCAGAAAAAGCTTTTTGTGATATTAAACAGGCGCTGACCTCCACTTTAGCTCTGGCCTTGCCAAATTATAGTAAACCGTTTATACAAATGGTGGACTGCAAAGACAAATATATGACTTCTGTCCTAGGCCAACATCATGGAGATAAACTAAGACCGATAGCATATTTTTCATCCAAATTAGATAGTGTAGCCCGCGCAATGCCACACTGTGTGAGGGCGGTGATAGCTGCGTCGATGGCAGTAGAAGCAAGTGCCGGAATAGTTTTATTCCACCCATTGACCCTTAAGGTCCCACATGCAGTGGCTGCTTTACTACTGCAAACAAATATGATCTTTTTATCACCCGCAAGGCACCTCTCCTGCATGGCCACGTTGCTGTCACAGCCACATCTCACTATCGAACGATGCACCACATTGAACCCAGCCACGTTGCTACCTTTACCTGATGACGGAGAGCAACACGACTGCCAAGCACTCGCAGAACACACGGCTAAATCTAGACTAGACTTAAATGACCAGCCTTTGCCTCAGGGGGAGGTAGTATTCGTTGATGGCTCTTCTAAGAAAGATGATATGGGAAAACCGCAAACGGGCTATGCTGTAGTGACGACAGACACAGTACTTAAAGCTGACCACTTGCCATCATCTTTTTCAGCGCAAGCAGCCGAAATAATTGCTCTGACTGAAGCCTGTAAATTAATGAAAGGGAAAGATGCCACCATTTATACGGATAGTCAATATGCATTTTCGACAGTTCACACATTTGCTCAGTACTGGCAGAATAGGGGGATGGTTACATCTTCAGGTAAACCAGTAACTCATGCTCAACTACTGCGGGAATTGTTGGAAGCTGTCCGCTTGCCCGCTAAATTAGCTATATGTAAATGTGCAGCACACACTAATTCCAAAGACACGATTTCGCTCGGTAATGCCTTTGCTGACCGTGTAGCAAAACAAGCCGCGGAAAAGGGTATACAAGTTTTGTTTACTGACCAAGACCAATTGATCACTCCTGACATTCTCATTGACATGCAACAACAAAGCACACCACATGAGATAGACACATGGATAAAACATGGGGCAATTACACATAACAAACTTTACGTATGACCCCTGGGGAAGCCAATCCTACCGAAAAATATGTATAAATGGGCTGCTATAATTAGCCATGGGAAATCACATGTCTCAACAGGGGGAATGGTAGGACTGGTACAGCCATATTTCACCACATATGGTTTTAGCCTATATGCAAAGAACTTTTGTAAAACATGTTTGATATGCGCTAAACATAATGCCCAGGGTAGCTTAAGACCAAAGCGTGGCCAGTTCCCGACGCCACAATACCCATTTCAAATGATACACATGGATTTTATCCAACTTAGTAAGAGTGAAGGGAAGGAGTACTGTTTAGTTATTATAGACGCGTTCTCCAAATGGATAGAGCTGTTCCCAACTAAACACCCAGATGCATTAACCGTAGCAAAAGCATTGTGTAAAGATATTATTCCGCGCTATGGAATACCAGAAAAAATATATAGCGACAATGGGACTCATTTTGTAAACCAGCTGGTAACTAACATAGGGAAAATGTTTCATATTAGCCTGAAGAACCACTGCAGTTACCATCCACAGAGTGCAGGACTTGTGGAGCGAATGAACGGAACAATTAAAAATAGATTAAAGAAGTGCATGGAAGAGACACGTCGACCATGGACCCAATGTTTAGACCTGGTAAAACTGTACATCAATATTACTAGCACAGTAGGGTTAACACCCTACGAAACCTTGTTTGGGAGACCATATAGACTACCTTACTTTAGGAACCAATGGGAAACAGAGGAAGACATGAATTTGGCAGACTATATGAGAAAAATGTTAGAAACACAAAAACAGAGTAATCCTGATGACAAGTTACCTATCTCTCAGCAGGAACCCCCACTGGTGGAACCTGGAGACTGGGTGCTCATAAAAAGCATAAAGCGGAAGCATTGGCACTCACCGAAGTGGGAAGGGCCATATCAAGTGATCCTGACGACACCGACAGCTGTTAAAATAGCGGAAAGAGGGACCTGGATACATCAGTCACATTGTAAAAAGGTCATTTCTGCAAACCCTGCCGACGGGAAAGGTGAGCAAAAGTCTGATAATAGGGTGGACTCAGATGTTTAGAATCTGGGTAGACCCGAAAGTCAGTGAAGAACACTTTACCGCCACCAATCCTAGAAGAGGCAGACGGGAAAAGGTTAGCAGAAATGAAGGATTATAAACATTGTCGAAGAGCGTGCGTGGTAGTGCTTTGTGTGCTGTTGGTAATAACCACATGGTGGATGCTGTGGCAAGTAGATAAAGAAAGAGGTAGAGAAAAGCAGATTGGGACTAGACACAGAATGGCGAGACAATACAATCACCAATTCACCCCTAACCTATGCAATGACACATATGGCAATACAGATACACTATACTCTTACGCTACACCTACAGTGTGTGTAAGAGCTAATATCACCTCGGTAGTAACTATTCCAATAACAGCCCTTAACCACAGGGGGTATAGAGCAAGTAATTATGCACAATATCCATGGTATATAACAAATAAACTGAAATGGGACACATTAGTAGCGGACCCTGTGGGTTATGATTGGAGGGATTGGACCACAAACCCCTTTGCGATACATCATAGAAAAATAATCTCTTTTGTGATGTCCAATCCCTCGAATCAGGGTCCTGTATTTGAAGTGTATATCAATCTTACCAAACTGGACTTATGGCCACCAAACACCCCTAAAGTAGACAATACAAACCTACAAAGGAAAGGAGAACGATGTTGGGTATTCCTCTTATGGCCTTATACCAACCAGCCGCCTTATTTTCCATTCCAAGTGTGTCAACTACCGGAGTCTAAAATGGATAGAACGGAATTGAATCACAAGGCAAATGACAAAGGTATACAGGTTAGGGTGTTGGAGGAGAGCCAACCCTCTGATGAATGGTTCAGAGTAACTACAGGAATATCGGGTAAAAACAATAATTGGCTTCTTTTAGTGGAGCAAGCAGCTAATGTCACCCAACAAGACTGCGTGGTTTGTCTGGGGCCACGACCATTATTACAGGTAATACCAGCGGTTATAACGAACGAATGTGTTGTAGAAGTGATGAGCAAAACTCAACCAGATAGTAGCTGCAGAAGTTGGGACCGAGTATATCCCCTTACAGGACCGGTAAGACAAAAACCTATCTTCTCTAGCAAAATAGCACAAGGCAATTTCACATGTATCAGTATGGCCGGAAGAAAGAACCTACTAGGAGAAGGAGCACCGAGAGATTGGTGTCGTACAATAATGGATGTGGGGAATACCTTTAACCCACAGTCTCGGAGTGACATATGGTGGTGGTGTGGAGGAAATAGGTTGTTTGATCGATTGCCCACAAACACCACCGGGTTGTGTGCCTTAGTGACCCTTTTATTACCGGTGTCCATATATCCAACGACAATAAGTAACCTATTACTCAAATTAGATCGCCTGGGGCCTGCAGACTGGCTCCAAACGAAGCGGTCAATCCCGCCCTGGGAGAAGCTAACAGATCCAACTTACATAGATGCAATTGGGGTTCCCAGGGGGGTGCCTGACGAATATAAAATAGCAAATCAAATAGCAGCGGGATTCGAATCAACCTTGTGTTGGTGGTGTACGATTAATAAGAACGTGGACAGGATCAACTACATCCATTACAATGTTCAGAAATTAGGAAATTGGACACAAGACGGTTTTGAGGCCGTGCATGGGCAATTATCCGCCACTTCCCTAATGGCTTTTCAGAACAGAATAGCTCTTGATATGCTCCTGGCTGAGAAAAATGGGGTTTGTGCTTTGTTTGGAGAGCAATGCTGCTCGTTCATACCAAACAACACAGCTGCGGGAGGCAGTCTGACATTGGCCATTGATGGCCTGCGCACCCTCAACCGGAAGATGAAGGAGCATTCGGGGGTGGAAACTACGATGTGGGATTCCTGGATGAACGTATTCGGGAAATACAAAGCCCTAGTTCAATCTGTATTAACATCTGTGGCTGTATTTGCAGCAATTCTGACATTGTGTGGATGTTGTTGTATTCCTTGTCTGCGCAGTCTTGTGAACCGTCTCATCACTAAAGCCTTATCACCCAGGGAGGTTGATCCCACACAGTTATACCCGCTCTTGGAAAATAAAATCCACGATGAGGGCTTTGAGATGTCCACGGAGCCCAGTGACTTACAGTTGAGCCAACTGTTCCAAGAATCTATCTTCGAGAATTGAAGCGACATCCCTTTGAGTGTAAATGTATTGCTCGGTTTATGAACTAATAGTCGAAAATCCTACCGGAAGAGGTTATTAGGGAAGTACTATAGAGAAAAGAAAAGAAAAGAGTTCAATACATGATAAACAGAGGGGAAATATTGGGGGACATATGCTTGCCTCATTATGTTTTAAATGTATTTTTTGTCGTTTTAATTCTGTATGTCCTGAAATTATCAGACTTTTTGATGTTTTAATTCTGTATTTCCTGAATTTATCAGACTTTTTGTTGTTTTAATTCTGAACTTCCTGTATTCATCGGGCGAGGTGCTGTTTGCATAAGGCTGGAAACGACGTTCAGAAATATGGTGACTTTTGGTGCTGGGATGGTAGAATATGGATCGCTCAGCAAACTTGAATCTGCTGATTCAGAGAAAAAAAAAAAAAAAAAAAAAAAGCAGCGTTTTGAATCGGCAGGGTAGCGTTTATTCTGTCCTCTCCTGAACAGCGACACCACGTTTTTGTTCTCTTGAATGCTTGGTTGGTTGCATTGTGGTTTCGATTCTGTGCGTCCTGTGGCCTGTTCTCAGCACCGTACTACAGTCCCTATGTGGTCCGGAACGGCATTGTCACTCTGTGTGATATACACGATTTTTCTATTATTTTTATTATTGATGTTATTATTAAGAAAAAAAAAAAAAAAAAAAAAAAAAAGTCCTATTGTTTTTATTGTTCTTTATTATTTTTATTATTGTTGTTATTATTAAGAGATAAAAAAAAAAAAAAAAAAAAAAAAAAAAAAAAAAAAAAAAAGTCCTATTATTTTTTGTTCTTTATTCTATTATTCTATTATTATTATTATTAAGAAAAAAAAAAAAAAAAAGTCCTATTTTTTTACTGTTCTTTATTCACGATTTTTTTCTATTATTATTATTATTAAGAAAAAAAAAAAAAAAAAAAAAAAAAAGTCCTATTTTTTATTGTTCTTTATTCTATTATTATTGTTGTTATTATTAAGGGAAAAAAATTGCGATGAAAAAAAACTTCATTTTCAAAAGTTTTTCAACAGTTAAAGCTTACAGCACCTGGTATTCCCAGGAGGTCTCCCATCCAAGTACTAACCAGGCCCAAGCCTTCTTTGCTTCCGAGATCAGACGAGACCGGGCGTTCTTGGGCTGGTATGGCCGTAAGCAATCTATGCTTGAAAATCTTGGACTTTAAAAAAAAACCTAAGCTTGAAAACATATCACAGAGTGAAAATACCTCTTAACTTACTTTAGATAAAAACTAACAAAGCGATGCAAAAAAAAATCATTTTAAAAAGTTTTTCAACAGTTAAAGCTTACAGCACCTGGTATTCCCAGGAGGTCTCCCATCCAAGTACTAACCAGGCCCAAGCCTTCTTAGCTTCAGAGATCAGACGAGACCGAGCGTTCTTGGGCTGGTATGGCCGTAAGCAATCTCTGCTTGAAAATCTTGGACTTTAAACAACCTAGGCTTGAAAACATATCACAGAGTGAAAATACCTCTTAACCTACTTTAGATAAAAACTAACAAAGCGATGCAAAAAACTTCATTTAAAAAAGTTTTTCAACAGTTAAAGCTTACAGCACCTGGTATTCCCAGGAGGTCTCCCATCCAAGTACTAACCAGGCTTAAGCCTTATTAACCTCCGAGATCAGACGAGACCTAGCGTTCTTGGGCTGGTATGGCCGTAAGCAATCTCTGATTGAAAATCTTGGACTTTAAACAACCTAGGCTTGAAAACATATCACAGAGTGAAAATACCTCTTAACTTACTTTAGATAAAAACTAACAAAGCGATGCAAAAAAAATTCATTTTAAAAAGTTAAAGCTTACAGCACCTGGTATTCCCAGGAGGTCTCCCATCCAAGTACTAACCAGGCCCAAGCCTTCTTAGCTTCCGAGATCAGACGAGACCGGGCGTTCTTGGGCTGGTATGGCCGTAAGCAATCTCTTCTTGAAAATCTTGGACTTTAAACAACCTAGGCTTGAAAACATATCACAGAGTGAAAATACCTCTTAACTTACTTTAGATAAAAACTAACAAAGCGATGCAAAAAAACTTCATTTTAAAAAGTTTTTCAACAGTTAAAGCTTACAGCACCTGGTATTCTCAGGAGGTCTCCCATCCAAGTACTAACCAGGCCCAAGCCTTCTTAGCTTCCGAGATCAGACGAGACCTAGCGTTCTTGGGCTGGTATGGCCGTAAGCAATCTCTGCTTGAAAATCTTGGACTTTAAACAACCTAGGCTTGAAAACATATCACAGAGTGAAAATACCTCTTAACTTACTTTAGATAAAAACTAACAAAGCGATGCAAAAAAAACTTCATTTTAAAAGTTTTTCAACAGTTAATGCTTACAGCACCTGATATTCCCAGGAGGTCTCCCATCCAAGTACTAACCAGGCCCAAGCCTTCTTATCTTCCGAGATCAGACGAGACCGGGCGTTCTTGGGCTGGTATGGCCGTAAGCAATCTCTGCTTGAAAATCTTGGACTTTAAACAACCTAGGCTTGAAAACATATCACAGAGTGAAAATACCTCTTAACCTACTTTAGATAAAAACTAACAAAGCGATGCAAAAAAATTCATTTTAAAACGTTTTTCAACAGTTAAAGCTTACAGCACCTGGTATTCCCAGGAGGTCTCCCTTCCAAGTACTAACCAGGCCCAAGCCTTCTTAGCTTCCGAGATCAGATGAGACCGAGCGTTCTTGGGCTGGTATGGCCGTAAGCAATCTCTGCTTGAAAATCTTGGACTTTAAACAACCTAGGCTTGAAAACATATCACAGAGTGAAAATACCTCTTAACCTACTTTAGATAAAAACTAACAAAGCGATGCAAAAAAACTTCATTTTAAAAAGTTTTTCAACAGTTAAAGCTTACAGCACCTGGTATTCCCAGGAGGTCTCCCATCCAAGTACTAACCAGGCCCAAGCCTTCTTAGCTTCCGAGATCAGACGAGACCGGGCGTTCTTGGGCTGGTATGGCCGTAAGCAATCTCTGCTTGAAAATCTTGGACTTTAAAACAAACCTAGGCTTGAAAACATATCACAGAGTGAAAATACCTCTTAACTTACTTTAGATAAAAACTAACAAAGCGATGCAAAAAAAAATTCATTTTAAAAAGTTTTTCAACAGTTAAAGCTTACAGCACCTGGTATTCCCAGGAGGTCTCCCATCCAAGTACTAACCAGGCCCAAGCCTTCTTAGCTTCCGAGATCAGACGAGACCGGGCGTTCTTGGGCTGGTATGGCCGTAAGCAATCTCTGCTTGAAAATCTTGGACTTTAAACAACCTAGGCTTGAAAACATATCACAGAGTGAAAATACCTCTTAACTTACTTTAGATAAAAACTAACAAAGCGATGCAAAAAAACTTCATTTTAAAAAGTTTTTCAACAGTTAAAGCTTACAGCACCTGGTATTCCCAGGAGGTCTCCCATCCAAGTACTAACCAGGCCCAAGCCTTCTTAGCTTCCGAGATCAGACGAGACCAGGCGTTCTTGGGCTGGTATGGCCGTAAGCAATCTCTGCTTGAAAATCTTGGACTTTAAACAACCTAGGCTTGAAAACATATCACAGAGTGAAAATACCTCTTAACTTACTTTAGATAAAAACTAACAAAGCGATGCAAAAAAAATTCATTTAAAAAAGTTTTTCAACAGTTAAAGCTTACAGCACCTGGTATTCCCAGGAGGTCTCCCATCCAAGTACTAACCAGGCCCAAGCCTTCTTAGCTTCCGAGATCAGACGAGACCGGGCGTTCTTGGGCTGGTATGGCCGTAAGCAATCTCTGCTTGAAAATCTTGGACTTTAAACAACCTAGGCTTGAAAACATATCACAGAGTGAAAATACCTCTTAACTTACTTTAGATAAAAACTAACAAAGCGATGCAAAAAAAACTTCATTTTAAAAAGTTTTTCAACAGTTAAAGCTTACAGCACCTGGTATTCCCAGGAGGTCTCCCATCCAAGTACTAACCAGGCCCAAGCCTTCTTAGCTTCCGAGATCAGACGAGACCAGGGCGTTCTTGGGCTGGTATGGCCGTAGGCAATCTCTGCTTGAAAAATCTTGGACTTTAAACAACCTAGGCTTGAAAACATATCACAGAGTGAAAATACCTCTTAACTTACTTTAGATAAAAACTAACAAAGCGATGCAAAAAAACTTCATTTAAAAAGTTTTTCAACAGTTAAAGCTTACAGCACCTGGTATTCTCAGGAGGTCTCCCATCCAAGTACTAACCAGGCCCAAGCCTTCTTAGCTTCCGAGATCAGACGAGACCGGGCGTTCTTGGGCTGGTATGGCCGTAAGCAATCTCTGCTTGAAAATCTTGGACTTTAAACAACCTAGGCTTGAAAACATATCACAGAGTGAAAATACCTCTTAACTTACTTTAGATAAAAACTAACAAAGCGATGCAAAAAAACTTCATTTTAAAAAGTTTTTCAACAGTTAAAGCTTACAGCACCTGGTATTCCCAGGAGGTCTCCCATCCAAGTACTAACCAGGCCCAAGCCTTCTTAGCTTCCGAGATCAGACGAGACCGGGCGTTCTTGGGCTGGTATGGCCGTAAGCAATCTCTGCTTGAAAATCTTGGACTTTAAACAACCTAGGCTTGAAAACATATCACAGAGTGAAAATACCTCTTAACTTACTTTAGATAAAAACTAACAAAGCGATGCAAAAAAAATTCATTTTAAAAGTTTTTCAACAGTTAAAGCTTACAGCACCTGGTATTCCCAGGAGGTCTCCCATCCAAGTACTAACCAGGCCCAAGCCTTCTTAGCTTCCGAGATCAGACGAGACCGGGCGTTCTTGGGCTGGTATGGCCGTAAGCAATCTCTGCTTGAAAATCTTGGACTTTAAACAACCTAGGCTTGAAAACATATCACAGAGTGAAAATACCTCTTAACTTACTTTAGATAAAAACTAACAAAGCGATGCAAAAAAACTTCATTTTAAAAAGTTTTTCAACAGTTAAAGCTTACAGCACCTGGTATTCCCAGGAGGTCTCCCATCCAAGTACTAACCAGGCCCAAGCCTTCTTAGCTTCCGAGATCAGACGAGACCGGGCGTTCTTGGGCTGGTATGGCCGTAAGCAATCTCTGCTTGAAAATCTTGGACTTTAAACAACCTAGGCTTGAAAACATATCACAGAGTGAAAATACCTCTTAACTTACTTTAGATAAAAACTAACAAAGCGATGCAAAAAAACTTCATTTTAAAAAGTTTTTCAACAGTTAAAGCTTACAGCACCTGGTATTCCCAGGAGGTCTCCCATCCAAGTACTAACCAGGCCCAAGCCTTCTTAGCTTCCGAGATCAGACGAGACCGGGCGTTCTTGGGCTGGTATTGCCGTAAGCAATCTCTGCTTGAAAATCTTGGACTTTAAACAACCTAGGCTTGAAAACATATCACAGAGTGAAAATACCTCTTAACTTACTTTAGATAAAAACTAACAAAGCGATGCAAAAAAACTTCATTTTAAAAAGTTTTTTCAACAGTTAAAGCTTACAGCACCTGGTATTCCCAGGAGGTCTCCCATCCAAGTACTAACCAGGCCCAAGCCTTCTTAGCTTCCGAGATCAGACGAGACCGGGCGTTCTTGGGCTGGTATGGCCGTAAGCAATCTCTGCTTGAAAAATCTTGGACTTTAAACAACCTAGGCTTGAAAACATATCACAGAGTGAAAATACCTCTTAACTTACTTTAGATAAAAACTAACAAAGCGATGCAAAAAAACTTCATTTTAAAAAGTTTTTCAACAGTTAAAGCTTACAGCACCTGGTATTCCCAGGAGGTCTCCCATCCAAGTACTAACCAGGCCCAAGCCTTCTTAGCTTCCGAGATCAGACGAGACCTAGCGTTCTTGGGCTGGTATGGCCGTAAGCAATCTCTGCTTGAAAATCTTGGACTTTAAACAACCTAGGCTTGAAAACATATCACAGAGTGAAAATACCTCTTAACTTACTTTAGATAAAAACTAACAAAGCGATGCAAAAAAAATTCATTTTAAAAAGTTTTTCAACAGTTAAAGCTTACAGCACCTGGTATTCCCAGGAGGTCTCCCATCCAAGTACTAACCAGGCCGAAGCCTTCTTAGCTTCCGAGATCAGACGAGACCGGGCGTTCTTGGGCTGGTATGGCCGTAAGCAATCTCTGCTTGAAAATCTTGGACTTTAAACAACCTAGGCTTGAAAACATATCACAGAGTGAAAATACCTCTTAACTTACTTAGATAAAGACTAACAAAGCGATGCAAAAAAACTTCATTTTAAAAAGTTTTTCAACAGCTAAAGCTTACAGCACCTGGTATTCCCAGGAGGTCTCCCATCCAAGTACTAACCAGGCCCAAGCCTTCTTAGCTTCCGAGATCAGACGAGACCGGGCGTTCTTGGGCTGGTATGGCCGTAGGCAATCTCTGCTTGAAAATCTTGGACTTTAAACAACCTAGGCTTGAAAACATATCACAGAGTGAAAATACCTCTTAACTTACTTTAGATAAAAACTAACAAAGCGATGCAAAAAAAATTCATTTTAAAAAGTTTTTCAACAGTTAAAGCTTACAGCACCTGGTATTCCCAGGAGGTCTCCCATCCAAGTACTAACCAGGCCCAAGCCTTCTTAGCTTCCGAGATCAGACGAGACCGGGCGTTCTTGGGCTGGTATGGCCGTAAGCAATCTCTGCTTGAAAATCTTGGACTTTAAACAACCTAGGCTTGAAAACATATCACAGAGTGAAAATACCTCTTAACTTACTTTAGATAAAAACTAACAAAGCGATGCAAAAAAACTTCATTTTAAAAAGTTTTTCAACAGTTAAAGCTTACAGCACCTGGTATTCCCAGGAGGTCTACCCATCCAAGTACTAACAGGCCCAAGCCTTCTTAGCTTCCGAGATCAGATGAGACCGGGCGTTCTTGGGCTGGTATGGCCGTGGGCAATCTCTGCTTGAAAATCTTGGACTTTAAACAACCTATGCTTGAAAACATATCACAGAGTGAAAATACCTCTTAACTTACTTTAGATAAAAACTAACAAAGCGATGCAAAAAAAACTTCATTTTAAAAAAGTTTTTCAACAGTTAAAGCTCACAGCACCTGGTATTCTCAGGAGGTCTCCCATCCAAGTACTAACCAGGCCCAAGCCTTCTTAGCTTCCGAGATCAGACGAGACCTAGCGTTCTTGGGCTGGTATGGCCGTAAGCAATCTCTGCTTGAAAATCTTGGACTTTAAACAACCTATGCTTTAAAACATATCACAGAGTGAAAATACCTCTTAACTTACTTTAGATAAAAACTAACAACGCGATGCAAAAAAAACTCATTTTAAAAAGTTTTTCAACAGTTAAGCTTACAGCACCTGGTATTCCCAGGAGGTCTCCCATCCAAGTACTAACCAGGCCCAAGCCTTCTTAGCTTCCGAGAATCAGACTGAGACCGGGGCGTTCTTGGGCTGGTATGGCCGTAGGCAATCTCTGCTTGAAATCTTGGACTTTAAACAACCTAGGCTTGAAAACATATCACAGAGTGAAAATACCTCTTAACTTACTTTAGATAAAAACTAACAAAGCGATGGAAAAAAAACTTCATTTTAAAAAGTTTTTCAACAGTTAAAGCTTACAGCACCTGGTATTCCCAGGAGGTCTCCCATCCAAGTACTAACCAGGCCCTAAGCCTTCTTAGCTTCCGAGATCAGACGAGACCGGGCGTTCTTGGGCTGGTATGGCCGTAAGCAATCTCTGCTTGAAAATCTTGGACTTTAAACAACCTAGGCTTGAAAACATATCACAGAGTGAAAATACCTCTTAACTTACTTTAGATAAAAACTAACAAAGCGATGCAAAAAAACTTCATTTTAAAAAGTTTTTCAACAGTTAAAGCTTACAGCAACTGGTATTCCCAGGAGGTCTCCCATCCAAGTACTAACCAGGCCCAAGCCTTCTTAGCTTCCGAGATCAGACGAGACCGGGCGTTCTTGGGCTGGTATGGCCGTAAGCAATCTCTGCTTGAAAATCTTGGACTTTAAAACAACCTAGGCTTGAAAACATATCACAGAGTGAAAATACCTCTTAACTTACTTTAGATAAAAAGTAACAAAGCGATGCAAAAAAACTTCATTTTAAAAAGTTTTTCAACAGTTAAAGCTTACAGCACCTGGTATTCCCAGGAGGTCTCCCATCCAAGTACTAACCAGGCCCAAGCCTTCTTAGCTTCCGAGATCAGACGAGACCGGGCGTTCTTGGGCTGGTATGGCCGTAAGCAATCTCTGCTTGAAAATCTTGGACTTTAAACAACCCTTAGTCTTGAAACATATCACA
>NW_021630029.1:0-26567 GCF_900700375.1 Denticeps clupeoides | reverse complement strand
TTGGCCTTACACGCGCTGAAAATCACTTTAAAGCACTCCGTTCAAGTCAACCATAAACAAAGCTAAAAACAAATCAAACTTCACATTTTCTTTAAGGATACTGCTAGAAATGATGTTCTTAAGTGTTTCACAGTGTTGGACATGCAAAATTTTGATGGAAAAGTGTAGTTTCAGCCAAAAGTGTGTTTTTCAAGGTCAAACATAGTTTTGCCAAAAACAGGCCGAAAACAAATGAAATTTCACATTCTTTTTATTTCTCCTTCTAGTTTACTATGTTCTTATGTATTTCAAAGTGTTAGATGTTGAAAATGTTGAAGGGAAATGGTTTTATCCAAAGATTGTCACTTTTTCAAGGTCAAACGTGTTTTTGCACAAAACAAGCTGAAAACAAGTGAGACATGCTGAAATCTTCAACTTTCTGTATTGGAAATGAAGTTTCTAAGTTGTAAGAAAGAAATCGTTGTAAAAAGATTAGAATTCGCTGTCCGGAATCAACTTTTTCATGTTTTGGCCTTACACGCGCTGAAAATCACTTTAAAGCACTCCGTTCAAGTCAACCATAAACAAAGCTAAAAACAAATCAAACTTCACATTTTCTTTAAGGATACTGCTAGAAATGATGTTCTTAAGTGTTTCACAGTGTTGGACATGCAAAATTTTGATGGAAAAGTGTAGTTTCAGCCAAAAGTGTGTTTTTCAAGGTCAAACATAGTTTTGCCAAAAACAGGCCGAAAACAAATGAAATTTCACATTCTTTTTATTTCTCCTTCTAGTTTACTATGTTCTTATGTATTTCAAAGTGTTAGATGTTGAAAATGTTGAAGGGAAATGGTTTTATCCAAAGATTGTCACTTTTTCAAGGTCAAACGTGTTTTTGCACAAAACAAGCTGAAAACAAGTGAGACATGCTGAAATCTTCAACTTTCTGTATTGGAAATGAAGTTTCTAAGTTGTAAGAAAGAAATTGTTGTAAAAAGATTAGAATTCGCTGTCCGGAATCAACTTTTTCATGTTTTGGCCTTACACGCGCTGAAAATCACTTTAAAGCACTCCGTTCAAGTCAACCATAAACAAAGCTAAAAACAAATGAAACTTCACATTTTCTTTAAGGATACTGCTAGAAATGATGTTCTTAAGTGTTTCACAGTGTTGGACATGCAAAATTTTGATGGAAAAGTGTAGTTTCAGCCAAAAGTGTGTTTTTCAAGGTCAAACATAGTTTTGCTAAAAACAGGCCGAAAACAAATGAAATTTCACATTCTTTTTATTTCTCCTTCTAGTTTACTATGTTCTTATGTATTTCAAAGTGTTAGATGTTGAAAATGTTGAAGGGAAATGGTTTTATCCAAAGATTGTCACTTTTTCAAGGTCAAACGTGTTTTTGCACAAAACAAGCTGAAAACAAGTGAGACATGCTGAAATCTTCAACTTTCTGTATTGGAAATGAAGTTTCTAAGTTGTAAGAAAGAAATTGTTGTAAAAAGATTAGAATTCGCTGTCCGGAATCAACTTTTTCATGTTTTGGCCTTACACGCGCTGAAAATCACTTTAAAGCACTCCGTTCAAGTCAACCATAAACAAAGCTAAAAACAAATCAAACTTCACATTTTCTTTAAGGATACTGCTAGAAATGATGTTCTTAAGTGTTTCACAGTGTTGGACATGCAAAATTTTGATGGAAAAGTGTAGTTTCAGCCAAAAGTGTGTTTTTCAAGGTCAAACATAGTTTTGCCAAAAACAGGCCGAAAACAAATGAAATTTCACATTCTTTTTATTTCTCCTTGTAGTTTACTATGTTCTTATGTATTTCAAAGTGTTAGATGTTGAAAATGTTGAAGGGAAATGGTTTTATCCAAAGATTGTCACTTTTTCAAGGTCAAACGTGTTTTTGCACAAAACAAGCTGAAAACAAGTGAGACATGCTGAAATCTTCAACTTTCTGTATTGGAAATGAAGTTTCTAAGTTGTAAGAAAGAAATTGTTGTAAAAAGATTAGAATTCGCTGTCCGGAATCAACTTTTTCATGTTTTGGCCTTACACGCGCTGAAAATCACTTTAAAGCACTCCGTTCAAGTCAACCATAAACAAAGCTAAAAACAAATCAAACTTCACATTTTCTTTAAGGATACTGCTAGAAATGATGTTCTTAAGTGTTTCACAGTGTTGGACATGCAAAATTTTGATGGAAAAGTGTAGTTTCAGCCAAAAGTGTGTTTTTCAAGGTCAAACATAGTTTTGCCAAAAACAGGCCGAAAACAAATGAAATTTCACATTCTTTTTATTTCTCCTTCTAGTTTACTATGTTCTTATGTATTTCAAAGTGTTAGATGTTGAAAATGTTGAAGGGAAATGGTTTTATCCAAAGATTGTCACTTTTTCAAGGTCAAACGTGTTTTTGCACAAAACAAGCTGAAAACAAGTGAGACATGCTGAAATCTTCAACTTTCTGTATTGGAAATGAAGTTTCTAAGTTGTAAGAAAGAAATTGTTGTAAAAAGATTAGAATTCGCTGTCCGGAATCAACTTTTTCATGTTTTGGCCTTACACGCGCTGAAAATCACTTTAAAGCACTCCGTTCAAGTCAACCATAAACAAAGCTAAAAACAAATGAAACTTCACATTTTCTTTAAGGATACTGCTAGAAATGATGTTCTTAAGTGTTTCACAGTGTTGGACATGCAAAATTTTGATGGAAAAGTGTAGTTTCAGCCAAAAGTGTGTTTTTCAAGGTCAAACATAGTTTTGCCAAAAACAGGCCGAAAACAAATGAAATTTCACATTCTTTTTATTTCTCCTTCTAGTTTACTATGTTCTTATGTATTTCAAAGTGTTAGATGTTGAAAATGTTGAAGGGAAATGGTTTTATCCAAAGATTGTCACTTTTTCAAGGTCAAACGTGTTTTTGCACAAAACAAGCTGAAAACAAGTGAGACATGCTGAAATCTTCAACTTTCTGTATTGGAAATGAAGTTTCTAAGTTGTAAGAAAGAAATTGTTGTAAAAAGATTAGAATTCGCTGTCCGGAATCAACTTTTTCATGTTTTGGCCTTACACGCGCTGAAAATCACTTTAAAGCACTCCGTTCAAGTCAACCATAAACAAAGCTAAAAACAAATCAAACTTCACATTTTCTTTAAGGATACTGCTAGAAATGATGTTCTTAAGTGTTTCACAGTGTTGGACATGCAAAATTTTGATGGAAAAGTGTAGTTTCAGCCAAAAGTGTGTTTTTCAAGGTCAAACATAGTTTTGCCAAAAACAGGCCGAAAACAAATGAAATTTCACATTCTTTTTATTTCTCCTTCTAGTTTACTATGTTCTTATGTATTTCAAAGTGTTAGATGTTGAAAATGTTGAAGGGAAATGGTTTTATCCAAAGATTGTCACTTTTTCAAGGTCAAACGTGTTTTTGCACAAAACAAGCTGAAAACAAGTGAGACATGCTGAAATCTTCAACTTTCTGTATTGGAAATGAAGTTTCTAAGTTGTAAGAAAGAAATTGTTGTAAAAAGATTAGAATTCGCTGTCCGGAATCAACTTTTTCATGTTTTGGCCTTACACGCGCTGAAAATCACTTTAAAGCACTCCGTTCAAGTCAACCATAAACAAAGCTAAAAACAAATGAAACTTCACATTTTCTTTAAGGATACTGCTAGAAATGATGTTCTTAAGTGTTTCACAGTGTTGGACATGCAAAATTTTGATGGAAAAGTGTAGTTTCAGCCAAAAGTGTGTTTTTCAAGGTCAAACATAGTTTTGCCAAAAACAGGCCGAAAACAAATGAAATTTCACATTCTTTTTATTTCTCCTTGTAGTTTACTATGTTCTTATGTATTTCAAAGTGTTAGATGTTGAAAATGTTGAAGGGAAAGGGTTTTATCCAAAGATTGTCACTTTTTCAAGGTCAAACGTGTTTTTGCACAAAACAAGCTGAAAACAAGTGAGACATGCTGAAATCTTCAACTTTCTGTATTGGAAATGAAGTTTCTAAGTTGTAAGAAAGAAATTGTTGTAAAAAGATTAGAATTCGCTGTCCGGAATCAACTTTTTCATGTTTTGGCCTTACACGCGCTGAAAATCACTTTAAAGCACTCCGTTCAAGTCAACCATAAACAAAGCTAAAAACAAATCAAACTTCACATTTTCTTTAAGGATACTGCTAGAAATTATGTTCTTAAGTGTTTCACAGTGTTGGACATGCAAAATTTTGATGGAAAAGTGTAGTTTCAGCCAAAAGTGTGTTTTTCAAGGTCAAACATAGTTTTGCCAAAAACAGGCCGAAAACAAATGAAATTTCACATTCTTTTTATTTCTCCTTCTAGTTTACTATGTTCTTATGTATTTCAAAGTGTTAGATGTTGAAAATGTTGAAGGGAAATGGTTTTATCCAAAGATTGTCACTTTTTCAAGGTCAAACGTGTTTTTGCACAAAACAAGCTGAAAACAAGTGAGACATGCTGAAATCTTCAACTTTCTGTATTGGAAATGAAGTTTCTAAGTTGTAAGAAAGAAATTGTTGTAAAAAGATTAGAATTCGCTGTCCGGAATCAACTTTTTCATGTTTTGGCCTTACACGCGCTGAAAATCACTTTAAAGCACTCCGTTCAAGTCAACCATAAACAAAGCTAAAAACAAATCAAACTTCACATTTTCTTTAAGGATACTGCTAGAAATTATGTTCTTAAGTGTTTCACAGTGTTGGACATGCAAAATTTTGATGGAAAAGTGTAGTTTCAGCCAAAAGTGTGTTTTTCAAGGTCAAACATAGTTTTGCCAAAAACAGGCCGAAAACAAATGAAATTTCACATTCTTTTTATTTCTCCTTCTAGTTTACTATGTTCTTATGTATTTCAAAGTGTTAGATGTTGAAAATGTTGAAGGGAAATGGTTTTATCCAAAGATTGTCACTTTTTCAAGGTCAAACGTGTTTTTGCACAAAACAAGCTGAAAACAAGTGAGACATGCTGAAATCTTCAACTTTCTGTATTGGAAATGAAGTTTCTAAGTTGTAAGAAAGAAATTGTTGTAAAAAGATTAGAATTCGCTGTCCGGAATCAACTTTTTCATGTTTTGGCCTTACACGCGCTGAAAATCACTTTAAAGCACTCCGTTCAAGTCAACCATAAACAAAGCTAAAAACAAATGAAACTTCACATTTTCTTTAAGGATACTGCTAGAAATGATGTTCTTAAGTGTTTCACAGTGTTGGACATGCAAAATTTTGATGGAAAAGTGTAGTTTCAGCCAAAAGTGTGTTTTTCAAGGTCAAACATAGTTTTGCCAAAAACAGGCCGAAAACAAATGAAATTTCACATTCTTTTTATTTCTCCTTGTAGTTTACTATGTTCTTATGTATTTCAAAGTGTTAGATGTTGAAAATGTTGAAGGGAAATGGTTTTATCCAAAGATTGTCACTTTTTCAAGGTCAAACGTGTTTTTGCACAAAACAAGCTGAAAACAAGTGAGACATGCTGAAATCTTCAACTTTCTGTATTGGAAATGAAGTTTCTAAGTTGTAAGAAAGAAATTGTTGTAAAAAGATTAGAATTCGCTGTCCGGAATCAACTTTTTCATGTTTTGGCCTTACACGCGCTGAAAATCACTTTAAAGCACTCCGTTCAAGTCAACCATAAACAAAGCTAAAAACAAATCAAACTTCACATTTTCTTTAAGGATACTGCTAGAAATGATGTTCTTAAGTGTTTCACAGTGTTGGACATGCAAAATTTTGATGGAAAAGTGTAGTTTCAGCCAAAAGTGTGTTTTTCAAGGTCAAACATAGTTTTGCCAAAAACAGGCCGAAAACAAATGAAATTTCACATTCTTTTTATTTCTCCTTCTAGTTTACTATGTTCTTATGTATTTCAAAGTGTTAGATGTTGAAAATGTTGAAGGGAAATGGTTTTATCCAAAGATTGTCACTTTTTCAAGGTCAAACGTGTTTTTGCACAAAACAAGCTGAAAACAAGTGAGACATGCTGAAATCTTCAACTTTCTGTATTGGAAATGAAGTTTCTAAGTTGTAAGAAAGAAATTGTTGTAAAAAGATTAGAATTCGCTGTCCGGAATCAACTTTTTCATGTTTTGGCCTTACACGCGCTGAAAATCACTTTAAAGCACTCCGTTCAAGTCAACCATAAACAAAGCTAAAAACAAATGAAACTTCACATTTTCTTTAAGGATACTGCTAGAAATGATGTTCTTAAGTGTTTCACAGTGTTGGACATGCAAAATTTTGATGGAAAAGTGTAGTTTCAGCCAAAAGTGTGTTTTTCAAGGTCAAACATAGTTTTGCCAAAAACAGGCCGAAAACAAATGAAATTTCACATTCTTTTTATTTCTCCTTCTAGTTTACTATGTTCTTATGTATTTCAAAGTGTTAGATGTTGAAAATGTTGAAGGGAAATGGTTTTATCCAAAGATTGTCACTTTTTCAAGGTCAAACGTGTTTTTGCACAAAACAAGCTGAAAACAAGTGAGACATGCTGAAATCTTCAACTTTCTGTATTGGAAATGAAGTTTCTAAGTTGTAAGAAAGAAATTGTTGTAAAAAGATTAGAATTCGCTGTCCGGAATCAACTTTTTCATGTTTTGGCCTTACACGCGCTGAAAATCACTTTAAAGCACTCCGTTCAAGTCAACCATAAACAAAGCTAAAAACAAATCAAACTTCACATTTTCTTTAAGGATACTGCTAGAAATGATGTTCTTAAGTGTTTCACAGTGTTGGACATGCAAAATTTTGATGGAAAAGTGTAGTTTCAGCCAAAAGTGTGTTTTTCAAGGTCAAACATAGTTTTGCCAAAAACAGGCCGAAAACAAATGAAATTTCACATTCTTTTTATTTCTCCTTCTAGTTTACTATGTTCTTATGTATTTCAAAGTGTTAGATGTTGAAAATGTTGAAGGGAAATGGTTTTATCCAAAGATTGTCACTTTTTCAAGGTCAAACGTGTTTTTGCACAAAACAAGCTGAAAACAAGTGAGACATGCTGAAATCTTCAACTTTCTGTATTGGAAATGAAGTTTCTAAGTTGTAAGAAAGAAATTGTTGTAAAAAGATTAGAATTCGCTGTCCGGAATCAACTTTTTCATGTTTTGGCCTTACACGCGCTGAAAATCACTTTAAAGCACTCCGTTCAAGTCAACCATAAACAAAGCTAAAAACAAATCAAACTTCACATTTTCTTTAAGGATACTGCTAGAAATGATGTTCTTAAGTGTTTCACAGTGTTGGACATGCAAAATTTTGATGGAAAAGTGTAGTTTCAGCCAAAAGTGTGTTTTTCAAGGTCAAACATAGTTTTGCCAAAAACAGGCCGAAAACAAATGAAATTTCACATTCTTTTTATTTCTCCTTGTAGTTTACTATGTTCTTATGTATTTCAAAGTGTTAGATGTTGAAAATGTTGAAGGGAAATGGTTTTATCCAAAGATTGTCACTTTTTCAAGGTCAAACGTGTTTTTGCACAAAACAAGCTGAAAACAAGTGAGACATGCTGAAATCTTCAACTTTCTGTATTGGAAATGAAGTTTCTAAGTTGTAAGAAAGAAATTGTTGTAAAAAGATTAGAATTCGCTGTCCGGAATCAACTTTTTCATGTT
Organism: Denticeps clupeoides; assembly: GCF_900700375.1. Lineage (NCBI taxonomy): Eukaryota > Metazoa > Chordata > Actinopteri > Clupeiformes > Denticipitidae > Denticeps > Denticeps clupeoides. The sequence goes on along the minus strand of NW_021630029.1, from coordinate 18,962 downwards.
TTGGCCTTACACGCGCTGAAAATCACTTTAAAGCACTCCGTTCAAGTCAACCATAAACAAAGCTAAAAACAAATGAAACTTCACATTTTCTTTAAGGATACTGCTAGAAATGATGTTCTTAAGTGTTTCACAGTGTTGGACATGCAAAATTTTGATGGAAAAGTGTAGTTTCAGCCAAAAGTGTGTTTTTCAAGGTCAAACATAGTTTTGCCAAAAACAGGCCGAAAACAAATGAAATTTCACATTCTTTTTATTTCTCCTTCTAGTTTACTATGTTCTTATGTATTTCAAAGTGTTAGATGTTGAAAATGTTGAAGGGAAATGGTTTTATCCAAAGATTGTCACTTTTTCAAGGTCAAACGTGTTTTTGCACAAAACAAGCTGAAAACAAGTGAGACATGCTGAAATCTTCAACTTTCTGTATTGGAAATGAAGTTTCTAAGTTGTAAGAAAGAAATTGTTGTAAAAAGATTAGAATTCGCTGTCCGGAATCAACTTTTTCATGTTTTGGCCTTACACGCGCTGAAAATCACTTTAAAGCACTCCGTTCAAGTCAACCATAAACAAAGCTAAAAACAAATCAAACTTCACATTTTCTTTAAGGATACTGCTAGAAATGATGTTCTTAAGTGTTTCACAGTGTTGGACATGCAAAATTTTGATGGAAAAGTGTAGTTTCAGCCAAAAGTGTGTTTTTCAAGGTCAAACATAGTTTTGCCAAAAACAGGCCGAAAACAAATGAAATTTCACATTCTTTTTATTTCTCCTTCTAGTTTACTATGTTCTTATGTATTTCAAAGTGTTAGATGTTGAAAATGTTGAAGGGAAATGGTTTTATCCAAAGATTGTCACTTTTTCAAGGTCAAACGTGTTTTTGCACAAAACAAGCTGAAAACAAGTGAGACATGCTGAAATCTTCAACTTTCTGTATTGGAAATGAAGTTTCTAAGTTGTAAGAAAGAAATCGTTGTAAAAAGATTAGAATTCGCTGTCCGGAATCAACTTTTTCATGTTTTGGCCTTACACGCGCTGAAAATCACTTTAAAGCACTCCGTTCAAGTCAACCATAAACAAAGCTAAAAACAAATCAAACTTCACATTTTCTTTAAGGATACTGCTAGAAATGATGTTCTTAAGTGTTTCACAGTGTTGGACATGCAAAATTTTGATGGAAAAGTGTAGTTTCAGCCAAAAGTGTGTTTTTCAAGGTCAAACATAGTTTTGCCAAAAACAGGCCGAAAACAAATGAAATTTCACATTCTTTTTATTTCTCCTTCTAGTTTACTATGTTCTTATGTATTTCAAAGTGTTAGATGTTGAAAATGTTGAAGGGAAATGGTTTTATCCAAAGATTGTCACTTTTTCAAGGTCAAACGTGTTTTTGCACAAAACAAGCTGAAAACAAGTGAGACATGCTGAAATCTTCAACTTTCTGTATTGGAAATGAAGTTTCTAAGTTGTAAGAAAGAAATTGTTGTAAAAAGATTAGAATTCGCTGTCCGGAATCAACTTTTTCATGTTTTGGCCTTACACGCGCTGAAAATCACTTTAAAGCACTCCGTTCAAGTCAACCATAAACAAAGCTAAAAACAAATCAAACTTCACATTTTCTTTAAGGATACTGCTAGAAATGATGTTCTTAAGTGTTTCACAGTGTTGGACATGCAAAATTTTGATGGAAAAGTGTAGTTTCAGCCAAAAGTGTGTTTTTCAAGGTCAAACATAGTTTTGCTAAAAACAGGCCGAAAACAAATGAAATTTCACATTCTTTTTATTTCTCCTTTTAGTTTACTATGTTCTTATGTATTTCAAAGTGTTAGATGTTGAAAATGTTGAAGGGAAATGGTTTTATCCAAAGATTGTCACTTTTTCAAGGTCAAACGTGTTTTTGCACAAAACAAGCTGAAAACAAGTGAGACATGCTGAAATCTTCAACTTTCTGTATTGGAAATGAAGTTTCTAAGTTGTAAGAAAGAAATCGTTGTAAAAAGATTAGAATTCGCTGTCCGGAATCAACTTTTTCATGTTTTGGCCTTACACGCGCTGAAAATCACTTTAAAGCACTCCGTTCAAGTCAACCATAAACAAAGCTAAAAACAAATCAAACTTCACATTTTCTTTAAGGATACTGCTAGAAATGATGTTCTTAAGTGTTTCACAGTGTTGGACATGCAAAATTTTGATGGAAAAGTGTAGTTTCAGCCAAAAGTGTGTTTTTCAAGGTCAAACATAGTTTTGCCAAAAACAGGCCGAAAACAAATGAAATTTCACATTCTTTTTATTTCTCCTTGTAGTTTACTATGTTCTTATGTATTTCAAAGTGTTAGATGTTGAAAATGTTGAAGGGAAATGGTTTTATCCAAAGATTGTCACTTTTTCAAGGTCAAACGTGTTTTTGCACAAAACAAGCTGAAAACAAGTGAGACATGCTGAAATCTTCAACTTTCTGTATTGGAAATGAAGTTTCTAAGTTGTAAGAAAGAAATTGTTGTAAAAAGATTAGAATTCGCTGTCCGGAATCAACTTTTTCATGTTTTGGCCTTACACGCGCTGAAAATCACTTTAAAGCACTCCGTTCAAGTCAACCATAAACAAAGCTAAAAACAAATGAAACTTCACATTTTCTTTAAGGATACTGCTAGAAATGATGTTCTTAAGTGTTTCACAGTGTTGGACATGCAAAATTTTGATGGAAAAGTGTAGTTTCAGCCAAAAGTGTGTTTTTCAAGGTCAAACATAGTTTTGCCAAAAACAGGCCGAAAACAAATGAAATTTCACATTCTTTTTATTTCTCCTTGTAGTTTACTATGTTCTTATGTATTTCAAAGTGTTAGATGTTGAAAATGTTGAAGGGAAATGGTTTTATCCAAAGATTGTCACTTTTTCAAGGTCAAACGTGTTTTTGCACAAAACAAGCTGAAAACAAGTGAGACATGCTGAAATCTTCAACTTTCTGTATTGGAAATGAAGTTTCTAAGTTGTAAGAAAGAAATTGTTGTAAAAAGATTAGAATTCGCTGTCCGGAATCAACTTTTTCATGTTTTGGCCTTACACGCGCTGAAAATCACTTTAAAGCACTCCGTTCAAGTCAACCATAAACAAAGCTAAAAACAAATCAAACTTCACATTTTCTTTAAGGATACTGCTAGAAATGATGTTCTTAAGTGTTTCACAGTGTTGGACATGCAAAATTTTGATGGAAAAGTGTAGTTTCAGCCAAAAGTGTGTTTTTCAAGGTCAAACATAGTTTTGCCAAAAACAGGCCGAAAACAAATGAAATTTCACATTCTTTTTATTTCTCCTTCTAGTTTACTATGTTCTTATGTATTTCAAAGTGTTAGATGTTGAAAATGTTGAAGGGAAATGGTTTTATCCAAAGATTGTCACTTTTTCAAGGTCAAACGTGTTTTTGCACAAAACAAGCTGAAAACAAGTGAGACATGCTGAAATCTTCAACTTTCTGTATTGGAAATGAAGTTTCTAAGTTGTAAGAAAGAAATCGTTGTAAAAAGATTAGAATTCGCTGTCCGGAATCAACTTTTTCATGTTTTGGCCTTACACGCGCTGAAAATCACTTTAAAGCACTCCGTTCAAGTCAACCATAAACAAAGCTAAAAACAAATCAAACTTCACATTTTCTTTAAGGATACTGCTAGAAATGATGTTCTTAAGTGTTTCACAGTGTTGGACATGCAAAATTTTGATGGAAAAGTGTAGTTTCAGCCAAAAGTGTGTTTTTCAAGGTCAAACATAGTTTTGCCAAAAACAGGCCGAAAACAAATGAAATTTCACATTCTTTTTATTTCTCCTTCTAGTTTACTATGTTCTTATGTATTTCAAAGTGTTAGATGTTGAAAATGTTGAAGGGAAATGGTTTTATCCAAAGATTGTCACTTTTTCAAGGTCAAACGTGTTTTTGCACAAAACAAGCTGAAAACAAGTGAGACATGCTGAAATCTTCAACTTTCTGTATTGGAAATGAAGTTTCTAAGTTGTAAGAAAGAAATTGTTGTAAAAAGATTAGAATTCGCTGTCCGGAATCAACTTTTTCATGTTTTGGCCTTACACGCGCTGAAAATCACTTTAACCCTCCTGTTATGTTCGTTTCTTAGGAACACCAATAATGTTCCTGGGTCAATTTGACCCGGGACATGTTTACTTATCCAAAAGTGTCAGAAACCAAAAAATCCCAATAAACATCATTTATATTTCATTATTAACTCCATTACTAACCATTTCAATCAATATCATGGTTCAATGAGGATAATTCACTTGTTTTTCATAAAAACTGCATTTTTAAACTTTTTAAATGTATGTTGGAAATACCTACATATAAAACAAAATAGTTTTACATGACATTGATGATTTTAAAAATTTATTTTTATGCATGTTTAATGCATAGCTGGTGTTTGCATCACATGCTGCCCAGATTTTTATGCCATATTTGGCTGGTTTGGAAGGCATATATTGCCTAAAAGGGCAGCGACCTCTGAATGCCACTAGCCTTTCATCCACTGTGACATTAGGGCCTGGGTTATAGAGTAGAGGAAGTTGCTCTACCCACTTGTCCCACACTGTCCTAACAGCTGCCAGCTTGTCTCTCTCCCCTCTGACAGTCCTTGTCTCTCGATTATCGAATCGGATTACTTTGGAGAAAATATGAAAAGTCTCCAGAGACATTGTGGCACGAAATATAGCCCTGCCTATCTCTGCATCCCACAGACTGGCTGTTGATTCATCCTTTGATTTGTAGACCCCAGCCAGGATGAGGACTCCCAAATATGCATGTATGCACTTCTCCCCCAAAACACGCCTGCCTTCTAAATTTGTCATTTCAAGAATGATTTTCTGTATTGAGTTGGTCATGACAAGCTCAAAAGCTGACTTGATGTCTGTTACACGAGTCACTGCCATCCTAGTGGGCCCTGGCACTGTCTTTATTATGTTTTCTGCAGACAGTTTTGCCTGACGCATATTTGGGGATGAAGACCACTGTATTTCACCATTTTTTGATGTAAATTCCTTGCTAGGAGGAATATGAATAGAAGCTTCCTCATTTGGCTCATAATCAGAATCATCAGACTCAGAATTGACCTCAAGATGGTCTTCATCTTCAGACACATCCTCCTCTATTTCACCGTCGTGATCAAAGATTAGTTCCAGAGCCTCCTGTGCTGTCATATTTTTATGTATGCTGCTCATTTTCTAAAGCTCTGACAGAGACTAGATCATATGTAGCTGCAGAGTGTAATGTTGTAGGACCCCCTTGCAGAGAATCTTTATATGTTTGGCACTTCCCCTACTAAGTGCCCACTCAGTGTGGGTGGAGTTTGCCTACGGGAACTTTTTCTGTTCCCGTGGGCAAACTCTATTGAGTGTGGGCGGAGTTTACCCACGGGAACAGAAAAGGTTCCTGTCAAAAGTCATAACACCTGCATTCTTGCACTTACAGATGAGGTCACTTTAACCTCGACTTTGACTGCCGGGTCAAATTGACCCGAACAGTATCTGTGTAATAGTAACATGTAGGGGGGGGTTGCACATATGTGAAATGAACCCTTTTTATTTTATATGTTGATAGCACTCCGTTCAAGTCAACCATAAACAAAGCTAAAAACAAATGAAACTTCACATTTTCTTTAAGGATACTGCTAGAAATGATGTTCTTAAGTGTTTCACAGTGTTGGACATGCAAAATTTTGATGGAAAAGTGTAGTTTCAGCCAAAAGTGTGTTTTTCAAGGTCAAACATAGTTTTGCCAAAAACAGGCCGAAAACAAATGAAATTTCACATTCTTTTTATTTCTCCTTCTAGTTTACTATGTTCTTATGTATTTCAAAGTGTTAGATGTTGAAAATGTTGAAGGGAAATGGTTTTATCCAAAGATTGTCACTTTTTCAAGGTCAAACGTGTTTTTGCACAAAACAAGCTGAAAACAAGTGAGACATGCTGAAATCTTCAACTTTCTGTATTGGAAATGAAGTTTCTAAGTTGTAAGAAAGAAATTGTTGTAAAAAGATTAGAATTCGCTGTCCGGAATCAACTTTTTCATGTTTTGGCCTTACACGCGCTGAAAATCACTTTAAAGCACTCCGTTCAAGTCAACCATAAACAAAGCTAAAAACAAATCAAACTTCACATTTTCTTTAAGGATACTGCTAGAAATGATGTTCTTAAGTGTTTCACAGTGTTGGACATGCAAAATTTTGATGGAAAAGTGTAGTTTCAGCCAAAAGTGTGTTTTTCAAGGTCAAACATAGTTTTGCCAAAAACAGGCCGAAAACAAATGAAATTTCACATTCTTTTTATTTCTCCTTCTAGTTTACTATGTTCTTATGTATTTCAAAGTGTTAGATGTTGAAAATGTTGAAGGGAAATGGTTTTATCCAAAGATTGTCACTTTTTCAAGGTCAAACGTGTTTTTGCACAAAACAAGCTGAAAACAAGTGAGACATGCTGAAATCTTCAACTTTCTGTATTGGAAATGAAGTTTCTAAGTTGTAAGAAAGAAATCGTTGTAAAAAGATTAGAATTCGCTGTCCGGAATCAACTTTTTCATGTTTTGGCCTTACACGCGCTGAAAATCACTTTAAAGCACTCCGTTCAAGTCAACCATAAACAAAGCTAAAAACAAATCAAACTTCACATTTTCTTTAAGGATACTGCTAGAAATGATGTTCTTAAGTGTTTCACAGTGTTGGACATGCAAAATTTTGATGGAAAAGTGTAGTTTCAGCCAAAAGTGTGTTTTTCAAGGTCAAACATAGTTTTGCCAAAAACAGGCCGAAAACAAATGAAATTTCACATTCTTTTTATTTCTCCTTCTAGTTTACTATGTTCTTATGTATTTCAAAGTGTTAGATGTTGAAAATGTTGAAGGGAAATGGTTTTATCCAAAGATTGTCACTTTTTCAAGGTCAAACGTGTTTTTGCACAAAACAAGCTGAAAACAAGTGAGACATGCTGAAATCTTCAACTTTCTGTATTGGAAATGAAGTTTCTAAGTTGTAAGAAAGAAATTGTTGTAAAAAGATTAGAATTCGCTGTCCGGAATCAACTTTTTCATGTTTTGGCCTTACACGCGCTGAAAATCACTTTAAAGCACTCCGTTCAAGTCAACCATAAACAAAGCTAAAAACAAATGCAAACTTCACATTTTCTTTAAGGATACTGCTAGAAATGATGTTCTTAAGTGTTTCACAGTGTTGGACATGCAAAATTTTGATGGAAAAGTGTAGTTTCAGCCAAAAGTGTGTTTTTCAAGGTCAAACATAGTTTTGCCAAAAACAGGCCGAAAACAAATGAAATTTCACATTCTTTTTATTTCTCCTTCTAGTTTACTATGTTCTTATGTATTTCAAAGTGTTAGATGTTGAAAATGTTGAAGGGAAATGGTTTTATCCAAAGATTGTCACTTTTTCAAGGTCAAACGTGTTTTTGCACAAAACAAGCTGAAAACAAGTGAGACATGCTGAAATCTTCAACTTTCTGTATTGGAAATGAAGTTTCTAAGTTGTAAGAAAGAAATTGTTGTAAAAAGATTAGAATTCGCTGTCCGGAATCAACTTTTTCATGTTTTGGCCTTACACGCGCTGAAAATCACTTTAAAGCACTCCGTTCAAGTCAACCATAAACAAAGCTAAAAACAAATCAAACTTCACATTTTCTTTAAGGATACTGCTAGAAATGATGTTCTTAAGTGTTTCACAGTGTTGGACATGCAAAATTTTGATGGAAAAGTGTAGTTTCAGCCAAAAGTGTGTTTTTCAAGGTCAAACATAGTTTTGCTAAAAACAGGCCGAAAACAAATGAAATTTCACATTCTTTTTATTTCTCCTTCTAGTTTACTATGTTCTTATGTATTTCAAAGTGTTAGATGTTGAAAATGTTGAAGGGAAATGGTTTTATCCAAAGATTGTCACTTTTTCAAGGTCAAACGTGTTTTTGCACAAAACAAGCTGAAAACAAGTGAGACATGCTGAAATCTTCAACTTTCTGTATTGGAAATGAAGTTTCTAAGTTGTAAGAAAGAAATTGTTGTAAAAAGATTAGAATTCGCTGTCCGGAATCAACTTTTTCATGTTTTGGCCTTACACGCGCTGAAAATCACTTTAAAGCACTCCGTTCAAGTCAACCATAAACAAAGCTAAAAACAAATCAAACTTCACATTTTCTTTAAGGATACTGCTAGAAATGATGTTCTTAAGTGTTTCACAGTGTTGGACATGCAAAATTTTGATGGAAAAGTGTAGTTTCAGCCAAAAGTGTGTTTTTCAAGGTCAAACATAGTTTTGCCAAAAACAGGCCGAAAACAAATGAAATTTCACATTCTTTTTATTTCTCCTTCTAGTTTACTATGTTCTTATGTATTTCAAAGTGTTAGATGTTGAAAATGTTGAAGGGAAATGGTTTTATCCAAAGATTGTCACTTTTTCAAGGTCAAACGTGTTTTTGCACAAAACAAGCTGAAAACAAGTGAGACATGCTGAAATCTTCAACTTTCTGTATTGGAAATGAAGTTTCTAAGTTGTAAGAAAGAAATTGTTGTAAAAAGATTAGAATTCGCTGTCCGGAATCAACTTTTTCATGTTTTGGCCTTACACGCGCTGAAAATCACTTTAAAGCACTCCGTTCAAGTCAACCATAAACAAAGCTAAAAACAAATGAAACTTCACATTTTCTTTAAGGATACTGCTAGAAATGATGTTCTTAAGTGTTTCACAGTGTTGGACATGCAAAATTTTGATGGAAAAGTGTAGTTTCAGCCAAAAGTGTGTTTTTCAAGGTCAAACATAGTTTTGCCAAAAACAGGCCGAAAACAAATGAAATTTCACATTCTTTTTATTTCTCCTTCTAGTTTACTATGTTCTTATGTATTTCAAAGTGTTAGATGTTGAAAATGTTGAAGGGAAATGGTTTTATCCAAAGATTGTCACTTTTTCAAGGTCAAACGTGTTTTTGCACAAAACAAGCTGAAAACAAGTGAGACATGCTGAAATCTTCAACTTTCTGTATTGGAAATGAAGTTTCTAAGTTGTAAGAAAGAAATTGTTGTAAAAAGATTAGAATTCGCTGTCCGGAATCAACTTTTTCATGTTTTGGCCTTACACGCGCTGAAAATCACTTTAAAGCACTCCGTTCAAGTCAACCATAAAACAAAGCTAAAAACAAATCAAACTTCACATTTTCTTTAAGGATACTGCTAGAAATGATGTTCTTAAGTGTTTCACAGTGTTGGACATGCAAAATTTTGATGGAAAAGTGTAGTTTCAGCCAAAAGTGTGTTTTTCAAGGTCAAACATAGTTTTGCCAAAAACAGGCCGAAAACAAATGAAATTTCACATTCTTTTTATTTCTCCTTCTAGTTTACTATGTTCTTATGTATTTCAAAGTGTTAGATGTTGAAAATGTTGAAGGGAAATGGTTTTATCCAAAGATTGTCACTTTTTCAAGGTCAAACGTGTTTTTGCACAAAACAAGCTGAAAACAAGTGAGACATGCTGAAATCTTCAACTTTCTGTATTGGAAATGAAGTTTCTAAGTTGTAAGAAAGAAATTGTTGTAAAAAGATTAGAATTCGCTGTCCGGAATCAACTTTTTCATGTTTTGGCCTTACACGCGCTGAAAATCACTTTAAAGCACTCCGTTCAAGTCAACCATAAACAAAGCTAAAAACAAATCAAACTTCACATTTTCTTTAAGGATACTGCTAGAAATGATGTTCTTAAGTGTTTCACAGTGTTGGACATGCAAAATTTTGATGGAAAAGTGTAGTTTCAGCCAAAAGTGTGTTTTTCAAGGTCAAACATAGTTTTGCCAAAAACAGGCCGAAAACAAATGAAATTTCACATTCTTTTTATTTCTCCTTCTAGTTTACTATGTTCTTATGTATTTCAAAGTGTTAGATGTTGAAAATGTTGAAGGGAAATGGTTTTATCCAAAGATTGTCACTTTTTCAAGGTCAAACGTGTTTTTGCACAAAACAAGCTGAAAACAAGTGAGACATGCTGAAATCTTCAACTTTCTGTATTGGAAATGAAGTTTCTAAGTTGTAAGAAAGAAATTGTTGTAAAAAGATTAGAATTCGCTGTCCGGAATCAACTTTTTCATGTTTTGGCCTTACACGCGCTGAAAATCACTTTAAAGCACTCCGTTCAAGTCAACCATAAACAAAGCTAAAAACAAATCAAACTTCACATTTTCTTTAAGGATACTGCTAGAAATGATGTTCTTAAGTGTTTCACAGTGTTGGACATGCAAAATTTTGATGGAAAAGTGTAGTTTCAGCCAAAAGTGTGTTTTTCAAGGTCAAACATAGTTTTGCCAAAAACAGGCCGAAAACAAATGAAATTTCACATTCTTTTTATTTCTCCTTCTAGTTTACTATGTTCTTATGTATTTCAAAGTGTTAGATGTTGAAAATGTTGAAGGGAAATGGTTTTATCCAAAGATTGTCACTTTTTCAAGGTCAAACGTGTTTTTGCACAAAACAAGCTGAAAACAAGTGAGACATGCTGAAATCTTCAACTTTCTGTATTGGAAATGAAGTTTCTAAGTTGTAAGAAAGAAATTGTTGTAAAAAGATTCGAATTCGCTGTCCGGAATCAACTTTTTCATGTTTTGGCCTTACACGCGCTGAAAATCACTTTAAAGCACTCCGTTCAAGTCAACCATAAACAAAGCTAAAAACAAATCAAACTTCACATTTTCTTTAAGGATACTGCTAGAAATGATGTTCTTAAGTGTTTCACAGTGTTGGACATGCAAAATTTTGATGGAAAAGTGTAGTTTCAGCCAAAAGTGTGTTTTTCAAGGTCAAACATAGTTTTGCCAAAAACAGGCCGAAAACAAATGAAATTTCACATTCTTTTTATTTCTCCTTCTAGTTTACTATGTTCTTATGTATTTCAAAGTGTTAGATGTTGAAAATGTTGAAGGGAAAGTGTTTTATCCAAAGATTGTCACTTTTTCAAGGTCAAACGTGTTTTTGCACAAAACAAGCTGAAAACAAGTGAGACATGCTGAAATCTTCAACTTTCTGTATTGGAAATGAAGTTTCTAAGTTGTAAGAAAGAAATCGTTGTAAAAAGATTAGAATTCGCTGTCCGGAATCAACTTTTTCATGTTTTGGCCTTACACGCGCTGAAAATCACTTTAAAGCACTCCGTTCAAGTCAACCATAAACAAAGCTAAAAACAAATCAAACTTCACATTTTCTTTAAGGATACTGCTAGAAATGATGTTCTTAAGTGTTTCACAGTGTTGGACATGCAAAATTTTGATGGAAAAGTGTAGTTTCAGCCAAAAGTGTGTTTTTCAAGGTCAAACATAGTTTTGCCAAAAACAGGCCGAAAACAAATGAAATTTCACATTCTTTTTATTTCTCCTTGTAGTTTACTATGTTCTTATGTATTTCAAAGTGTTAGATGTTGAAAATGTTGAAGGGAAATGGTTTTATCCAAAGATTGTCACTTTTTCAAGGTCAAACGTGTTTTTGCACAAAACAAGCTGAAAACAAGTGAGACATGCTGAAATCTTCAACTTTCTGTATTGGAAATGAAGTTTCTAAGTTGTAAGAAAGAAATTGTTGTAAAAAGATTAGAATTCGCTGTCCGGAATCAACTTTTTCATGTTTTGGCCTTACACGCGCTGAAAATCACTTTAAAGCACTCCGTTCAAGTCAACCATAAACAAAGCTAAAAACAAATCAAACTTCACATTTTCTTTAAGGATACTGCTAGAAATGATGTTCTTAAGTGTTTCACAGTGTTGGACATGCAAAATTTTGATGGAAAAGTGTAGTTTCAGCCAAAAGTGTGTTTTTCAAGGTCAAACATAGTTTTGCCAAAAACAGGCCGAAAACAAATGAAATTTCACATTCTTTTTATTTCTCCTTCTAGTTTACTATGTTCTTATGTATTTCAAAGTGTTAGATGTTGAAAATGTTGAAGGGAAATGGTTTTATCCAAAGATTGTCACTTTTTCAAGGTCAAACGTGTTTTTGCACAAAACAAGCTGAAAACAAGTGAGACATGCTGAAATCTTCAACTTTCTGTATTGGAAATGAAGTTTCTAAGTTGTAAGAAAGAAATCGTTGTAAAAAGATTAGAATTCGCTGTCCGGAATCAACTTTTTCATGTTTTGGCCTTACACGCGCTGAAAATCACTTTAAAGCACTCCGTTCAAGTCAACCATAAACAAAGCTAAAAACAAATGAAACTTCACATTTTCTTTAAGGATACTGCTAGAAATGATGTTCTTAAGTGTTTCACAGTGTTGGACATGCAAAATTTTGATGGAAAAGTGTAGTTTCAGCCAAAAGTGTGTTTTTCAAGGTCAAACATAGTTTTGCTAAAAACAGGCCGAAAACAAATGAAATTTCACATTCTTTTTATTTCTCCTTGTAGTTTACTATGTTCTTATGTATTTCAAAGTGTTAGATGTTGAAAATGTTGAAGGGAAATGGTTTTATCCAAAGATTGTCACTTTTTCAAGGTCAAACGTGTTTTTGCACAAAACAAGCTGAAAACAAGTGAGACATGCTGAAATCTTCAACTTTCTGTATTGGAAATGAAGTTTCTAAGTTGTAAGAAAGAAATTGTTGTAAAAAGATTAGAATTCGCTGTCCGGAATCAACTTTTTCATGTTTTGGCCTTACACGCGCTGAAAATCACTTTAAAGCACTCCGTTCAAGTCAACCATAAACAAAGCTAAAAACAAATCAAACTTCACATTTTCTTTAAGGATACTGCTAGAAATGATGTTCTTAAGTGTTTCACAGTGTTGGACATGCAAAATTTTGATGGAAAAGTGTAGTTTCAGCCAAAAGTGTGTTTTTCAAGGTCAAACATAGTTTTGCTAAAAACAGGCCGAAAACAAATGAAATTTCACATTCTTTTTATTTCTCCTTCTAGTTTACTATGTTCTTATGTATTTCAAAGTGTTAGATGTTGAAAATGTTGAAGGGAAATGGTTTTATCCAAAGATTGTCACTTTTTCAAGGTCAAACGTGTTTTTGCACAAAACAAGCTGAAAACAAGTGAGACATGCTGAAATCTTCAACTTTCTGTATTGGAAATGAAGTTTCTAAGTTGTAAGAAAGAAATTGTTGTAAAAAGATTAGAATTCGCTGTCCGGAATCAACTTTTTCATGTTTTGGCCTTACACGCGCTGAAAATCACTTTAAAGCACTCCGTTCAAGTCAACCATAAACAAAGCTAAAAACAAATCAAACTTCACATTTTCTTTAAGGATACTGCTAGAAATGATGTTCTTAAGTGTTTCACAGTGTTGGACATGCAAAATTTTGATGGAAAAGTGTAGTTTCAGCCAAAAGTGTGTTTTTCAAGGTCAAACATAGTTTTGCCAAAAACAGGCCGAAAACAAATGAAATTTCACATTCTTTTTATTTCTCCTTCTAGTTTACTATGTTCTTATGTATTTCAAAGTGTTAGATGTTGAAAATGTTGAAGGGAAATGGTTTTATCAAAAGATTGTCACTTTTTCAAGGTCAAACGTGTTTTTGCACAAAACAAGCTGAAAACAAGTGAGACATGCTGAAATCTTCAACTTTCTGTATTGGAAATGAAGTTTCTAAGTTGTAAGAAAGAAATTGTTGTAAAAAGATTAGAATTCGCTGTCCGGAATCAACTTTTTCATGTTTTGGCCTTACACGCGCTGAAAATCACTTTAAAGCACTCCGTTCAAGTCAACCATAAACAAAGCTAAAAACAAATCAAACTTCACATTTTCTTTAAGGATACTGCTAGAAATGATGTTCTTAAGTGTTTCACAGTGTTGGACATGCAAAATTTTGATGGAAAAGTGTAGTTTCAGCCAAAAGTGTGTTTTTCAAGGTCAAACATAGTTTTGCCAAAAACAGGCCGAAAACAAATGAAATTTCACATTCTTTTTATTTCTCCTTCTAGTTTACTATGTTCTTATGTATTTCAAAGTGTTAGATGTTGAAAATGTTGAAGGGAAATGGTTTTATCCAAAGATTGTCACTTTTTCAAGGTCAAACGTGTTTTTGCACAAAACAAGCTGAAAACAAGTGAGACATGCTGAAATCTTCAACTTTCTGTATTGGAAATGAAGTTTCTAAGTTGTAAGAAAGAAATTGTTGTAAAAAGATTAGAATTCGCTGTCCGGAATCAACTTTTTCATGTTTTGGCCTTACACGCGCTGAAAATCACTTTAAAGCACTCCGTTCAAGTCAACCATAAACAAAGCTAAAAACAAATCAAACTTCACATTTTCTTTAAGGATACTGCTAGAAATGATGTTCTTAAGTGTTTCACAGTGTTGGACATGCAAAATTTTGATGGAAAAGTGTAGTTTCAGCCAAAAGTGTGTTTTTCAAGGTCAAACATAGTTTTGCCAAAAACAGGCCGAAAACAAATGAAATTTCACATTCTTTTTATTTCTCCTTCTAGTTTACTATGTTCTTATGTATTTCAAAGTGTTAGATGTTGAAAATGTTGAAGGGAAATGGTTTTATCCAAAGATTGTCACTTTTTCAAGGTCAAACGTGTTTTTGCACAAAACAAGCTGAAAACAAGTGAGACATGCTGAAATCTTCAACTTTCTGTATTGGAAATGAAGTTTCTAAGTTGTAAGAAAGAAATTGTTGTAAAAAGATTAGAATTCGCTGTCCGGAATCAACTTTTTCATGTTTTGGCCTTACACGCGCTGAAAATCACTTTAAAGCACTCCGTTCAAGTCAACCATAAACAAAGCTAAAAACAAATGAAACTTCACATTTTCTTTAAGGATACTGCTAGAAATGATGTTCTTAAGTGTTTCACAGTGTTGGACATGCAAAATTTTGATGGAAAAGTGTAGTTTCAGCCAAAAGTGTGTTTTTCAAGGTCAAACATAGTTTTGCCAAAAACAGGCCGAAAACAAATGAAATTTCACATTCTTTTTATTTCTCCTTCTAGTTTACTATGTTCTTATGTATTTCAAAGTGTTAGATGTTGAAAATGTTGAAGGGAAATGGTTTTATCCAAAGATTGTCACTTTTTCAAGGTCAAACGTGTTTTTGCACAAAACAAGCTGAAAACAAGTGAGACATGCTGAAATCTTCAACTTTCTGTATTGGAAATGAAGTTTCTAAGTTGTAAGAAAGAAATTGTTGTAAAAAGATTAGAATTCGCTGTCCGGAATCAACTTTTTCATGTTTTGGCCTTACACGCGCTGAAAATCACTTTAAAGCACTCCGTTCAAGTCAACCATAAACAAAGCTAAAAACAAATGAAACTTCACATTTTCTTTAAGGATACTGCTAGAAATGATGTTCTTAAGTGTTTCACAGTGTTGGACATGCAAAATTTTGATGGAAAAGTGTAGTTTCAGCCAAAAGTGTGTTTTTCAAGGTCAAACATAGTTTTGCCAAAAACAGGCCGAAAACAAATGAAATTTCACATTCTTTTTATTTCTCCTTCTAGTTTACTATGTTCTTATGTATTTCAAAGTGTTAGATGTTGAAAATGTTGAAGGGAAATGGTTTTATCCAAAGATTGTCACTTTTTCAAGGTCAAACGTGTTTTTGCACAAAACAAGCTGAAAACAAGTGAGACATGCTGAAATCTTCAACTTTCTGTATTGGAAATGAAGTTTCTAAGTTGTAAGAAAGAAATTGTTGTAAAAAGATTAGAATTCGCTGTCCGGAATCAACTTTTTCATGTTTTGGCCTTACACGCGCTGAAAATCACTTTAAAGCACTCCGTTCAAGTCAACCATAAACAAAGCTAAAAACAAATGAAACTTCACATTTTCTTTAAGGATACTGCTAGAAATGATGTTCTTAAGTGTTTCACAGTGTTGGACATGCAAAATTTTGATGGAAAAGTGTAGTTTCAGCCAAAAGTGTGTTTTTCAAGGTCAAACATAGTTTTGCCAAAAACAGGCCGAAAACAAATGAAATTTCACATTCTTTTTATTTCTCCTTCTAGTTTACTATGTTCTTATGTATTTCAAAGTGTTAGATGTTGAAAATGTTGAAGGGAAATGGTTTTATCCAAAGATTGTCACTTTTTCAAGGTCAAACGTGTTTTTGCACAAAACAAGCTGAAAACAAGTGAGACATGCTGAAATCTTCAACTTTCTGTATTGGAAATGAAGTTTCTAAGTTGTAAGAAAGAAATTGTTGTAAAAAGATTAGAATTCGCTGTCCGGAATCAACTTTTTCATGTTTTGGCCTTACACGCGCTGAAAATCACTTTAAAGCACTCCGTTCAAGTCAACCATAAACAAAGCTAAAAACAAATCAAACTTCACATTTTCTTTAAGGATACTGCTAGAAATGATGTTCTTAAGTGTTTCACAGTGTTGGACATGCAAAATTTTGATGGAAAAGTGTAGTTTCAGCCAAAAGTGTGTTTTTCAAGGTCAAACATAGTTTTGCCAAAAACAGGCCGAAAACAAATGAAATTTCACATTCTTTTTATTTCTCCTTCTAGTTTACTATGTTCTTATGTATTTCAAAGTGTTAGATGTTGAAAATGTTGAAGGGAAATGGTTTTATCCAAAGATTGTCACTTTTTCAAGGTCAAACGTGTTTTTGCACAAAACAAGCTGAAAACAAGTGAGACATGCTGAAATCTTCAACTTTCTGTATTGGAAATGAAGTTTCTAAGTTGTAAGAAAGAAATTGTTGTAAAAAGATTAGAATTCGCTGTCCGGAATCAACTTTTTCATGTTTTGGCCTTACACGCGCTGAAAATCACTTTAAAGCACTCCGTTCAAGTCAACCATAAACAAAGCTAAAAACAAATCAAACTTCACATTTTCTTTAAGGATACTGCTAGAAATGATGTTCTTAAGTGTTTCACAGTGTTGGACATGCAAAATTTTGATGGAAAAGTGTAGTTTCAGCCAAAAGTGTGTTTTTCAAGGTCAAACATAGTTTTGCTAAAAACAGGCCGAAAACAAATGAAATTTCACATTCTTTTTATTTCTCCTTCTAGTTTACTATGTTCTTATGTATTTCAAAGTGTTAGATGTTGAAAATGTTGAAGGGAAATGGTTTTATCCAAAGATTGTCACTTTTTCAAGGTCAAACGTGTTTTTGCACAAAACAAGCTGAAAACAAGTGAGACATGCTGAAATCTTCAACTTTCTGTATTGGAAATGAAGTTTCTAAGTTGTAAGAAAGAAATCGTTGTAAAAAGATTAGAATTCGCTGTCCGGAATCAACTTTTTCATGTTTTGGCCTTACACGCGCTGAAAATCACTTTAAAGCACTCCGTTCAAGTCAACCATAAACAAAGCTAAAAACAAATCAAACTTCACATTTTCTTTAAGGATACTGCTAGAAATGATGTTCTTAAGTGTTTCACAGTGTTGGACATGCAAAATTTTGATGGAAAAGTGTAGTTTCAGCCAAAAGTGTGTTTTTCAAGGTCAAACATAGTTTTGCCAAAAACAGGCCGAAAACAAATGAAATTTCACATTCTTTTTATTTCTCCTTCTAGTTTACTATGTTCTTATGTATTTCAAAGTGTTAGATGTTGAAAATGTTGAAGGGAAATGGTTTTATCCAAAGATTGTCACTTTTTCAAGGTCAAACGTGTTTTTGCACAAAACAAGCTGAAAACAAGTGAGACATGCTGAAATCTTCAACTTTCTGTATTGGAAATGAAGTTTCTAAGTTGTAAGAAAGAAATTGTTGTAAAAAGATTAGAATTCGCTGTCCGGAATCAACTTTTTCATGTTTTGGCCTTACACGCGCTGAAAATCACTTTAAAGCACTCCGTTCAAGTCAACCATAAACAAAGCTAAAAACAAATCAAACTTCACATTTTCTTTAAGGATACTGCTAGAAATGATGTTCTTAAGTGTTTCACAGTGTTGGACATGCAAAATTTTGATGGAAAAGTGTAGTTTCAGCCAAAAGTGTGTTTTTCAAGGTCAAACATAGTTTTGCCAAAAACAGGCCGAAAACAAATGAAATTTCACATTCTTTTTATTTCTCCTTCTAGTTTACTATGTTCTTATGTATTTCAAAGTGTTAGATGTTGAAAATGTTGAAGGGAAATGGTTTTATCCAAAGATTGTCACTTTTTCAAGGTCAAACGTGTTTTTGCACAAAACAAGCTGAAAACAAGTGAGACATGCTGAAATCTTCAACTTTCTGTATTGGAAATGAAGTTTCTAAGTTGTAAGAAAGAAATTGTTGTAAAAAGATTAGAATTCGCTGTCCGGAATCAACTTTTTCATGTTTTGGCCTTACACGCGCTGAAAATCACTTTAAAGCACTCCGTTCAAGTCAACCATAAACAAAGCTAAAAACAAATCAAACTTCACATTTTCTTTAAGGATACTGCTAGAAATGATGTTCTTAAGTGTTTCACAGTGTTGGACATGCAAAATTTTGATGGAAAAGTGTAGTTTCAGCCAAAAGTGTGTTTTTCAAGGTCAAACATAGTTTTGCCAAAAACAGGCCGAAAACAAATGAAATTTCACATTCTTTTTATTTCTCCTTCTAGTTTACTATGTTCTTATGTATTTCAAAGTGTTAGATGTTGAAAATGTTGAAGGGAAATGGTTTTATCCAAAGATTGTCACTTTTTCAAGGTCAAACGTGTTTTTGCACAAAACAAGCTGAAAACAAGTGAGACATGCTGAAATCTTCAACTTTCTGTATTGGAAATGAAGTTTCTAAGTTGTAAGAAAGAAATTGTTGTAAAAAGATTAGAATTCGCTGTCCGGAATCAACTTTTTCATGTTTTGGCCTTACACGCGCTGAAAATCACTTTAAAGCACTCCGTTCAAGTCAACCATAAACAAAGCTAAAAACAAATGAAACTTCACATTTTCTTTAAGGATACTGCTAGAAATGATGTTCTTAAGTGTTTCACAGTGTTGGACATGCAAAATTTTGATGGAAAAGTGTAGTTTCAGCCAAAAGTGTGTTTTTCAAGGTCAAACATAGTTTTGCTAAAAACAGGCCGAAAACA